>NW_021963849.1:0-50446 GCF_901765095.1 Microcaecilia unicolor
ATTGTTTTAATTCTACTTTAGGTATATTTTCTTCAGTATTTGAAAATGAGGATTCTGCTCTTACTGAGGTAAATTCTAGGCATTCCAACTCTGTAACATTTCTCTACTTATTTCACCTAGGGTGCTCTATTTAAATCTACAGAGCACTGAATGCTTGTTAGACAGGCAGTTTCATAGGAAGAAACAAAGGAGGATACGAACCTTGTTTAGCTACTCCTTGGGTGTTCTGTAGACTGAAATTAAGTTTCAAATCTTGAGCTCTTCAAGAAGATCTCCACTCTAGTGAAGGAGTGCACTAGTGGTAACGGTGTTGGATTTTGGTCTTGAGAAAGTGAGTTCAATTCCCACTTCAGACACAGGCAGCTCTTTTTGACTCTGGGCAAGTAACACTACTTTCAATGCTGGTTTGCTTCCAATTCTTATAATTCTACTTTAGGTACATTTTGTTCAGTACTTGAAAATGAGGATTCTGTTATGTACTGAGGTTCATTCTAGGCATTCCAAACTTGTAACATTTTTCTGCTTCTCTAACGAATGGTGCTCCATTGAAATCTACAGACCACTGAATGTTTGTTAGACTGGCAGTTTCATAGGAAGAAACAGAGGTGGATGTAGAGATCTCCACTTCAGAAAATGCCAGTTACTTTGCAAACCCTTAGTTAGAGCACTGAATGTTTGTTAGACTGGCAGTTTCATAGGAAGAAACAGAGGTGGATGTAGAGATCTCCACTTCAGAAAATGCCAGTTACTTTGCAAACCCTTAGTTAGAGCACTGAATGTTTGTTAGACTGGCTGTTTCATAGGAAGAAACAAAGGTGGATGTAGAGATCTCCACTTCAGAAAATGCCAGTTACTTTGCAAACCCTTAGTTAGAGCTCCTGTTGTAATTTCAAAAATCTGCTTTCATGCTTGTTTGCTTCCAATTGTTATTATAGTTCAATATTTTTATTGATGAAATAACAAAACATGTAACCACCGTTTACAGCATAATTCTGATACTTTACCAATCCACGGTACAAATGACTAGAATACAATTGTTTCATCATCATTTATCCTCATTACCCCATTCCCATCCCCCTATCTCCCTCTTACAACACTCTACTGTGTCACTATTATGTAACTTTCCAATCAATGAAACCAATAAGTGTCAGTGTATTATATATACATTTACGTTTAACAGATATACTGGAACATAGAGAGCTTTATATCTTATAGCTCTCCACCCTTCATGTTAAAACGTATTTACCCTAAGAGCAGTCCCTCCCCCCCTCCCTTCCCAGTCCTTCAAATATAGATGTGGTTGGCATCAGCACACCGCTATTTGCTTCCAATTGTTATAATTCTACATTAGGTATAAATATCCTTGATGATTCTGCTCTTACTGAGGTAAATTCTAGGCATTCCAAACTTGTAACATTTCTCTGCTTTTCTCACCTATGCTGCTCCATTGAAAGCTTTAGAGCACTGAATGTTTGTTAGACTGGCAGTTTCATAGGAAGAAACAAAGGTGGATGTTGAGATCTCCACTTCAGAAAATGCCAGTTACTTTGCAAACCCTTAGTTAGAGCTCCTGTTATAATTTCAAAATCTGCTTTCATGCTTGTTTGCTTCCAATTGTTTTAATTCTACTTTAGGTATATTTTCTTCAGTATTTGAAAATGAGGATTCTGCTCTTACTGAGGTAAATTCTAGGCATTCCAACTCTGTAACATTTCTCTACTTATTTCACCTAGGGTGCTCTATTTAAATCTACAGAGCACTGAATGCTTGTTAGACAGGCAGTTTCATAGGAAGAAACAAAGGTGGATACGAACCTTGTTTAGCTACTCCTTGGGTGTTCTGTAGACTGAAATTAAGTTTCAAATCTTGAGTTCTTCAAAAAGATCTCCACTCTAGTGAAGGAGTGCACTAGTGGTAATGGTGTTGGATTTTGGTCTTGAGAAAGTGAGTTCAATTCCCACTTCAGACACAGGCAGCTCTTTTTGACTCTGGGCAAGTAACACTACTTTCAATGCTGGTTTGCTTCCAATTCTTATAATTCTACTTTAGGTACATTTTGTTCAGTACTTGAAAATGAGGATTCTGTTATGTACTGAGGTTCATTCTAGGCATTCCAAACTTGTAACATTTTTCTGCTTCTCTAACGAATGGTGCTCCATTGAAATCTACAGACCACTGAATGTTTGTTAGACTGGCAGTTTCATAGGAAGAAACAGAGGTGGATGTAGAGATCTCCACTTCAGAAAATGCCAGTTACTTTGCAAACCCTTAGTTAGAGCACTGAATGTTTGTTAGACTGGCAGTTTCATAGGAAGAAACAAAGGTGGATGTAGAGATCTCCACTTCAGAAAATGCCAGTTACTTTGCAAACCCTTAGTTAGAGCTCCTGTTGTAATTTCAAAATCTGCTTTCATGCTTGTTTGCTTCCAATTGTTATTATAGTTCAATATTTTTATTGATGAAATAACAAAACATGTAACCACCGTTTACAGCATAATTCTGATACTTTACCAATCCACGGTACAAATGACTAGAATACAATTGTTTCATCATCATTTATCCTCATTACCCCATTCCCATCCCCCTATCTCCCTTCCCATCTCTTACAACACTCTACTGTGTCACTATTATGTAACTTTCCAATCAATGAAACCAATAAGTGTCAGTGTATTATATATACATTTACGTTTAACAGATATACTGGAACATAGAGAGCTTTATATCTTATAGCTCTCCACCCTTCATGTTAAAACGTATTTACCCTAAGAGCAGTCCCTCCCCCCCTCCCTTCCCAGTCCTTCAAATATAGATGTGGTTGGCATCAGCACACCGCTATTTGCTTCCAATTGTTATAATTCTACATTAGGTATAAATATACTTGATGATTCTGCTCTTACTGAGGTAAATTCTAGGCATTCCAACTCTGTAACATTTCTCTGCTTATTTCACCTAGGGTGCTCTATTTAAATCTACAGAGCACTGAATGCTTGTTAGACAGGCAGTTTCATAGGAAGAAACAAAGGTGGATACGAACCTTGTTTAGCTACTCCTTGGGTGTTCTGTAGACTGAAATTGTTTCAAATCTTGAGTTCTTCAAAAAGATCTCCACTTTAGTGAAGGAGTGCACTAGTGGTAAGGGTGTTGGATTTTGGTCTTGAGAAAGTGAGTTCAATTCCCACTTCAGACACAGGCAGCTCTTTTTGACTCTGGGCAAGTAACACTACTTTCAATGCTGGTTTGCTTCCAATTCTTATAATTCTACTTTAGGTATATTTTGTTCAGTACTTGAAAATGAGGATTCTGTTATGTAACGAGGTTCATTCTAGGCATTCCAAACTTGTAACATTTTTCTGCTTCTCTAACGAATGGTGCTCCATTGAAATCTACAGATCACTGAATGTTTGTTAGACTGGCAGTTTCATAGGACGAAACAGAGGTGGATGTAGAGATCTCCACTTCAGAAAATACCAGTTACTTTGCAAACCCTTAGTTAGAGCTCCTGTTGTAATTTCAAAATCTGCTTTCATGCTTGTTTGCTTCCAATTGTTATAATTCTACATTAGGTATAAATATACTTGATGATTCTGCTCTTACTGAGGTAAATTCTAGGCATTCCAACTCTGTAACATTTCTCTGCTTATTTCACCTAGGGTGCTCTATTTAAATCTACAGAGCACTGAATGCTTGTTAGACAGACAGTTTCATAGGAAGAAACAAAGGTGGATACGAACCTTGTTTAGCTACTCCTTGGGTGTTCTGCAGACTGAAATTAAGTTTCAGATCTTGAGTTCTTCAAATAGATCTCCACTTTAGTGAAGGAGTGCACTAGTGGTAAGGGTGTTGGATTTTGGTCTTGAGAAAGTGAGTTCAATTCCCACTTCAGACACAGGCAGCTCTTTTGCACTCAGGGCTAGTAACACTACTTTCACGCTGGTTTGCGTCCAATTTTTATAATTCTACTTTAGGTATATTTTGTTCAGTACTTGAAAATGAGGATTCTGCTATGTACTGAGGTTCATTCTAGGCATTCCAAACTTGTAACATTTCTCTGCTTTTCTCACCTATGCTGCTCCATTGAAAGCTTTAGAGCACTGAATGTTTGTTAGACTGGCAGTTTCATAGGAAGAAACAAAGGTGGATGTTGAGATCTCCACTTCAGAAAATGCCAGTTACTTTGCAAACCCTTAGTTAGAGCTCCTGTTATAATTTCAAAATCTACTTTCATGCTTGTTTGCTTCCAATTGTTATATTTCTACTTTAGGTATAATTTGTTCAGTACATGAAAATGAACATTCTGCTCTTTTCTGATGTAAATTCTAGGCATTCCAACTCTGTAACATTTCTCTGCTTAGTTCACCTAGGGTGCTCTATTTAAATCTACAGAGCACTGAATGCTTGTTAGGCAGTTTCATAGGAAGAAACAAAGGTAGATACGAACCTTGTTTAGCTACTCCTTGGGTGTTCTGTAGACTGAAATTGTTTCAAATCTTGAGTTCTTCAAAAAGATCTCCACTTTAGTGAAGGAGTGCACTAGTGGTAAGGGTGTTGGATTTTAGTCTTGAGAAAGTGAGTTCAATTCCCACTTCAGACACAAGCAGCTCTTTTTGACTCTGGGCAAGTAACACTACTTTCACGCTGGTTTGCTTCCAATTGTTATAATTCTACTTTAGGTATATTTTGTTCAGTACTTATAAATGAGGATTCTGCTATGTACTGAGGTTCATTATAGGCATTCCAAACTTGTAACATTTCTCTGCTTTTCTCACCTATGCTGCTCCATTGAAAGCTTTAGAGCACTGAATGTTTGTTAGACTGGAAGTTTCATAGGAAGAAACAAAGGTGGATGTTGAGATCTCCACTTCAGAAAATGCCAGTTACTTTGCAAACCCTTAGTTAGAGCTCCTGTTATAATTTCAAATCTGCTTTCATGCTTGTTTGCTTCCAATTGTTTTAATTCTACTTTAGGTATATTTTCTTCAGTATTTGAAAATGAGGATTCTGCTCTTACTGAGGTAAATTCTAGGCATTCCAACTCTGTAACATTTCTCTACTTATTTCACCTAGGGTGCTCTATTTAAATCTACAGAGCACTGAATGCTTGTTAGACAGGCAGTTTCATAGGAAGAAACAAAGGTGGATACGAACCTTGTTTAGCTACTCCTTGGGTGTTCTGTAGACTGAAATTAAGTTTCAAATCTTGAGTTCTTCAAAAAGATCTCCACTCTAGTGAAGGAGTGCACTAGTGGTAACGGTGTTGGATTTTGGTCTTGAGAAAGTGAGTTCAATTCCCACTTCAGACACAGGCCGCTCTTTTTGACTCTGGGCAAGTAACACTACTTTCAATGCTGGTTTGCTTCCAATTCTTATAATTCTACTTTAGGTACATTTTGTTCAGTACTTGAAAATGAGAATTCTGTTATGTACTGAGGTTCATTCTAGGCATTCCAAACTTGTAACATTTTTCTGCTTCTCTAACGAATGGTGCTCCATTGAAATCTACAGACCACTGAATGTTTGTTAGACTGGCAGTTTCATAGGAAGAAACAGAGGTGGATGTAGAGATCTCCACTTCAGAAAATGCCAGTTACTTTGCAAACCCTTAGTTAGAGCACTGAATGTTTGTTAGACTGGCAGTTTCATAGGAAGAAACAGAGGTGGATGTAGAGATCTCCACTTCAGAAAATGCCAGTTACTTTGCAAACCCTTAGTTAGAGCTCCTGTTATAATTTCAAAATCTACTTTCATGCTTGTTTGCTTCCAATTGTTATATTTCTACTTTAGGTATAATTTGTTCAGTACATGAAAATGAACATTCTGCTCTTTACTGATGTAAATTCTAGGCATTCCAACTCTGTAACATTTCTCTTCTTAGTTCACCTAGGGTGCTCTATTTAAATCTACAGAGCACTGAATGCTTGTTAGGCAGTTTCATAGGAAGAAACAAAGGTGGATACGAACCTTGTTTAGCTACTCCTTGGGTGTTCTGTAGACTGAAATTGTTTCAAATCTTGAGTTCTTCAAAAAGATCTCCACTTTAGTGAAGGAGTGCACTAGTGGTAAGGGTGTTGGATTTTGGTCTTGAGAAAGTGAGTTCAATTCCCACTTCAGACACAGGCAGCTCTTTTTCACTCAGGGCTAGTAACACTACTTTCACGCTGGTTTGCGTCCAATTTTTATAATTCTACTTTAGGTATATTTTGTTCAGTACTTGAAAATGAGGATTCTGCTATGTACTGAGGTTCATTCTAGGCATTCCAAACTTGTAACATTTCTCTGCTTTTCTCACCTATGCTGCTCCATTGAAAGCTTTAGAGCACTGAATGTTTGTTAGACTGGCAGTTTCATAGGAAGAAACAGAGGTGGATGTAGAGATCTCCACTTCAGAAAATGCCAGTTACTTTGCAAACCCTTAGTTAGAGCACTGAATGTTTGTTAGACTGGCAGTTTCATAGGAAGAAACAAAGGTGGATGTAGAGATCTCCACTTCAGAAAATGCCAGTTACTTTGCAAACCCTTAGTTAGAGCACTGAATGTTTGTTAGACTGGTAGTTTCATAGGAAGAAACAAAGGTGGATGTAGAGATCTCCACTTCAGAAAATGCCAGTTACTTTGCAAACCCTTAGTTAGAGCTCCTGTTGTAATTTCAAAATCTGCTTTCATGCTTGTTTGCTTCCAATTGTTATTATAGTTCAATATTTTTATTGATGAAATAACAAAACATGTAACCACCGTTACAGCATAATTCTGATACTTTACCAATCCACGGTACAAATGACTAGAATACAATTGTTTCATCATCATTTATCCTCATTACCCCATTCCCATCCCCCTATCTCCCTTCCCATCTCTTACAACACTCTACTGTGTCACTATTATGTAACTTTCCAATCAATGAAACCAATAAGTGTCAGTGTATTATATATACATTTACGTTTAACAGATATACTGGAACATAGAGAGCTTTATATCTTATAGCTCTCCACCCTTCATGTTAAAACGTATTTACCCTAAGAGCAGTCCCTCCCCCCCTCCCTTCCCAGTCCTTCAAATATAGATGTGGTTGGCATCAGCACACCGCTATTTGCTTCCAATTGTTATAATTCTACATTAGGTATAAATATACTTGATGATTCTGCTCTTACTGAGGTAAATTCTAGGCATTCCAACTCTGTAACATTTCTCTGCTTATTTCACCTAGGGTGCTCTATTTAAATCTACAGAGCACTGAATGCTTGTTAGACAGGCAATTTCATAAGAAGAAACAAAGGTGGATACGAACCTTGTTTAGCTACTCCTTGGGTGTTCTGTAGACTGAAATTGTTTCAAATCTTGAGTTCTTCAAAAAGATCTCCACTTTAGTGAAGGAGTGCAATAGTGGTAAGGGTGTTGGATTTTGGTCTTGAGAAAGTGAGTTCAATTCCCACTTCAGACACAGGCAGCTCTTTTTGACTCTGGGCAAGTAACACTACTTTCACGCTGGTTTGCTTCCAATTGTTATAATTCTACTTTAGGTATATTTTGTTCAGTACTTGAAAATGAGGATTCTGTTATGTACTGAGGTTCATTCTAGGCATTCCAAACTTGTAACATTTTTCTGCTTCTCTAACGAATGGTGCTCCATTGAAATCTACAGATCACTGAATGTTTGTTAGACTGGCAGTTTCATAGGAAGAAACAAAGGTGGATGTAGAGATCTCCACTTCAGAAAATGCCTAAGAGCAGTCCCTCCCCCCCCTCCCTTCCCAGTCCTTCAAATATAGATGTGGTTGGCATCAGCACACCGCTATTTGCTTCCAATTGTTATAATTCTACGTTAGGTATAAATATACTTGATGATTCTGCTCTTTCTGAGGTTCATTCTAGGCATTCCAAACTTGTAACATTTCTCTGCTTTTCTCACCTATGCTGCTCCATTGAAAGCTTTAGAGCACTGAATGTTTGTTAGACTGGCAGTTTCATAGGAAGAAACAAAGGTGGATGTTGAGATCTCCACTTCAGAAAATGCCAGTTACTTTGCAAACCCTTAGTTAGAGCTCCTGTTATAATTTCAAAATCTGCTTTCATGCTTGTTTGCTTCCAATTGTTTTAATTCTACCTTAGGTATATTTTGTTCAGTATTTGAAAATGAGGATTCTGCTCTTACTGAGGTAAATTCTAAGCATTCCAACTCTGTAACATTTCTCTACTTATTTCACCTAGGGTGCTCTATTTAAATCTACAGAGCACTGAATGCTTGTTAGACAGGCAGTTTCATAGGAAGAAACAAAGGTGGATACGAACCTTGTTTAGCTACTCCTTGGGTGTTCTGTAGACTGAAATTGTTTCAAATCTTGAGTTCTTCAAAAAGATCTCCACTTTAGTGAAGGAGTGCACTAGTGGTAAGGGTGTTGGATTTTGGTCTTGAGAAAGTGAGTTCAATTCCCACTTCAGACACAGGCAGCTCTTTTTCACTCAGGGCTAGTAACACTACTTTCACGCTGGTTTGCGTCCAATTTTTATAATTCTACTTTAGGTATATTTTGTTCAGTACTTGAAAATGAGGATTCTGCTATGTACTGAGGTTCATTCTAGGCATTCCAAACTTGTAACATTTCTCTGCTTTTCTCACCTATGCTGCTCCATTGAAAGCTTTAGAGCACTGAATGTTTGTTAGACTGGCAGTTTCATAGGAAGAAACAAAGGTGGATGTAGAGATCTCCACTTCAGAAAATGCCAGTTACTTTGCAAACCCTTAGTTAGAGCACTGAATGTTTGTTAGACTGGCAGTTTCATAGGAAGAAACAAAGGTGGATGTAGAGATCTCCACTTCAGAAAATGCCAGTTACTTTGCAAACCCTTAGTTAGAGCACTGAATGTTTGTTAGACTGGTAGTTTCATAGGAAGAAACAAAGGTGGATGTAGAGATCTCCACTTCAGAAAATGCCAGTTACTTTGCAAACCCTTAGTTAGAGCTCCTGTTGTAATTTCAAAATCTGCTTTCATGCTTGTTTGCTTCCAATTGTTATTATAGTTCAATATTTTTATTGATGAAATAACAAAACATGTAACCACCCGTTTACAGCATAATTCTGATACTTTACCAATCCACGGTACAAATGACTAGAATACAATTGTTTCATCATCATTTATCCTCATTACCCCATTCCCATCCCCCTATCTCCCTTCCCATCTCTTACAACACTCTACTGTGTCACTATTATGTAACTTTCCAATCAATGAAACCAATAAGTGTCAGTGTATTATATATACATTTACGTTTAACAGATATACTGGAACATAGAGAGCTTTATATCTTATAGCTCTCCACCCTTCATGTTAAAACGTATTTACCCTAAGAGCAGTCCCTCCCCCCCTCCCTTCCCAGTCCTTCAAATATAGATGTGGTTGGCATCAGCACACCGCTATTTGCTTCCAATTGTTATAATTCTACATTAGGTATAAATATACTTGATGATTCTGCTCTTACTGAGGTAAATTCTAGGCATTCCAACTCTGTAACATTGCTCTGCTTATTTCACCTAGGGTGCTCTATTTAAATCTACAGAGCACTGAATGCTTGTTAGACAGGCAGTTTCATAAGAAGAAACAAAGGTGGATACGAACCTTGTTTAGCTACTCCTTGGGTGTTCTGTAGACTGAAATTGTTTCAAATCTTGAGTTCTTCAAAAGATCTCCACTTTAGTGAAGGAGTGCAATAGTGGTAAGGGTGTTGGATTTTGGTCTTGAGAAAGTGAGTTCAATTCCCACTTCAGACACAGGCAGCTCTTTTTGACTCTGGGCAAGTAACACTACTTTCACGCTGGTTTGCTTCCAATTGTTATAATTCTACTTTAGGTATATTTTGTTCAGTACTTGAAAATGAGGATTCTGTCATGTACTGAGGTTCATTCTAGGCATTCCAAACTTGTAACATTTTTCTGCTTCTCTAACGAATGGTGCTCCATTGAAATCTACAGATCACTGAATGTTTGTTAGACTGGCAGTTTCATAGGAAGAAACAAAGGTGGATGTAGAGATCTCCACTTCAGAAAATGCCTAAGAGCAGTCCCTCCCCCCCCTCCCTTCCCAGTCCTTCAAATATAGATGTGGTTGGCATCAGCACACCGCTATTTGCTTCCAATTGTTATAATTCTACATTAGGTATAAATATACTTGATGATTCTGCTCTTTCTGAGGTTCATTCAAGGCATTCCAAACTTGTAACATTTCTCTGCTTTTCTCACCTATGCTGCTCCATTGAAAGCTTTAGAGCACTGAATGTTTGTTAGACTGGCAGTTTCATAGGAAGAAACAAAGGTGGATGTTGAGATCTCCACTTCAGAAAATGCCAGTTACTTTGCAAACCCTTAGTTAGAGCTCCTGTTATAATTTCAAAATCTGCTTTCATGCTTGTTTGCTTCCAATTGTTTTAATTCTACTTTAGGTATATTTTGATCAGTATTTGAAAATGAGGATTCTGCTCTTACTGAGGTAAATTCTAGGCATTCCAACTCTGTAACATTTCTCTACTTATTTCACCTAGGGTGCTCTATTTAAATCTACAGAGCACTGAATGCTTGTTAGACAGGCAGTTTCATAGGAAGAAACAAAGGTGGATACGAACCTTGTTTAGCTACTCCTTGGGTGTTCTGTAGACTGAAATTAAGTTTCAAATCTTGAGTTCTTCAAAAAGGTCTCCACTCTAGTGAAGGAGTGCACTAGTGGTACGGGTGTTGGATTTTGGTCTTGAGAAAGTGAGTTCAATTCCCACTTCAGACACAGGCAGCTCTTTTTGACTCTGGACAAGTAACACTACTTTCAATGCTGGTTTGCTTCCAATTCTTATAATTCTACTTTAGGTATATTTTGTTCAGTACTTGAAAATGAGGATTCTGTTATGTACTGAGGTTCATTCTAGGCATTCCAAACTTGTATCATTTTTCTGCTTCTCTAACGAATAGTGCTCCATTGAAATCTACAGACCACTGAATGTTTGTTAGACTGGCAGTTTCATAGGAAGAAACAAAGGTGGATGTAGAGATCTCCACTTCAGAAAATGCCAGTTACTTTGCAAACCCTTAGTTAGAGCACTGAATGTTTGTTAGACTGGCAGTTTCATAGGAAGAAACAAAGGTGGATGTAGAGATCTCCACTTCAGAAAATGACAGTTACTTTGCAAACCCTTAGTTAGAGCACTGAATGTTTGTTAGACTGGCAGTTTCATAGGAAGAAACAAAGGTGGATGTAGAGATCTCCACTTCAGAAAATGCCAGTTACTTTGCAAACCCTTAGTTAGAGCTCCTGTTGTAATTTCAAAATCTGTTTTCATGCTTGTTTGCTTCCAATTGTTATTATAGTTCAATATTTTTATTGATGAAATAACAAAACATGTAACCACCGTTTACAGCATAATTCTGATACTTTACCAATCCACGGTACAAATGACTAGAATACAATTGTTTCATCATCATTTATCCTCATTACCCCATTCCCATCCCCCTATCTCCCTTCCCATCTCTTACAACACTCTACTGTGTCACTATTATGTAACTTTCCAATCAATGAAACCAATAAGTGTCAGTGTATTATATATACATTTACGTTTAACAGATATACTGGAACATAGAGAGCTTTATATCTTATAGCTCTCCACCCTTCATGTTAAAACGTATTTACCCTAATAGCAGTCCCTCCCCACCTCCCTTCCCAGTCCTTCAAATATAGATGTGGTTGGCATCAGCACACCGCTATTTGCTTCCAATTGTTATAATTCTACATTAGGTATAAATATACTTGATGATTCTGCTCTTACTGAGGTAAATTCTAGGCATTCCAACTCTGTAACATTTCTCTGCTTATTTCACCTAGTGTGCTCTATTTAAATCTACAGAGCACTGAATGCTTGTTAGACAGGCAGTTTCATAAGAAGAAACAAAGGTGGATACGAACCTTGTTTAGCTACTCCTTGGGTGTTCTGTAGACTGAAATTGTTTCAAATCTTGAGCTCTTCAAAAAGATCTCCACTTTAGTGAAGGAGTGCAATAGTGGTAAGGGTGTTGGATTTTGGTCTTGAGAAAGTGAGTTCAATTCCCACTTCAGACACAGGCAGCTCTTTTTGACTCTGGGCAAGTAACACTACTTTCACGCTGGTTTGCTTCCAATTGTTATAATTCTACTTTAGGTATATTTTGTTCAGTACTTGAAAATGAGGATTCTGTTATGTACTGAGGTTCATTCTAGGCATTCCAAACTTGTAACATTTTTCTGCTTCTCTAACGAATGGTGCTCCATTGAAATCTACAGATCACTGAATGTTTGTTAGACTGGCAGTTTCATAGGAAGAAACAAAGGTGGATGTAGAGATCTCCACTTCAGAAAATGCCTAAGAGCAGTCCCTCCCCCCCCTCCCTTCCCAGTCCTTCAAATATAGATGTGGTTGGCATCAGCACACCGCTATTTGCTTCCAATTGTTATAATTCTACGTTAGGTATAAATATACTTGATGATTCTGCTCTTTCTGAGGTTCATTCTAGGCATTCCAAACTTGTAACATTTCTCTGCTTTTCTCACCTATGCTGCTCCATTGAAAGCTTTAGAGCACTGAATGTTTGTTAGACTGGCAGTTTCATAGGAAGAAACAAAGGTGGATGTTGAGATCTCCACTTCAGAAAATGCCAGTTACTTTGCAAACCCTTAGTTAGAGCTCCTGTTATAATTTCAAAATCTGCTTTCATGCTTGTTTGCTTCCAATTGTTTTAATTCTACCTTAGGTATATTTTGTTCAGTATTTGAAAATGAGGATTCTGCTCTTACTGAGGTAAATTCTAAGCATTCCAACTCTGTAACATTTCTCTACTTATTTCACCTAGGGTGCTCTATTTAAATCTACAGAGCACTGAATGCTTGTTAGACAGGCAGTTTCATAGGAAGAAACAAAGGTGGATACGAACCTTGTTTAGCTACTCCTTGGGTGTTCTGTAGACTGAAATTAAGTTTCAAATCTTGAGTTCTTCAAAAAGATCTCCACTCTAGTGAAGGAGTGCACTAGTGGTAACGGTGTTGGATTTTGGTCTTGAGAAAGTGAGTTCAATTCCCACTTCAGACACAGGCAGCTCTTTTTGACTCTGGGCAAGTAACACTACTTTCAATGCTGGTTTGCTTCCAATTCTTATAATTCTACTTTAGGTATATTTTGTTCAGTACTTGAAAATGAGGATTCTGTTATGTACTGAGGTTCATTCTAGGCATTCCAAACTTGTATCATTTTTCTGCTTCTCTAACGAATGGTGCTCCTTTGAAATCTACAGACCACTGAATGTTTGTTAGACTGGCAGTTTCATAGGAAGAAACAGAGGTGGATATAGAGATCTCCACTTCAGAAATGCCAGTTACTTTGCAAACCCTTAGTTAGAGCACTGAATGTTTGTTAGACTGGCAGTTTCATAGGAAGAAACAAAGGTGGATGTAGAGATCTCCACTTCAGAAAATGCCAGTTACTTTGCAAACCCTTAGTTAGAGCTCCTGTTGTAATTTCAAAATCTGCTTTCATGCTTGTTTGCTTCCAATTGTTATTATAGTTCAATATTTTTATTGATGAAATAACAAAACATGTAACCACCGTTTACAGCATAATTCTGATACTTTACCAATCCACGGTACAAATGACTAGAATACAATTGTTTCATCATCATTTATCCTCATTACCCCATTCCCATCCCCCTATCTCCCTTCCCATCTCTTACAAACACTCTACTGTGTCACTATTATGTAACTTTCCAATCAATGAAACCAATAAGTGTCAGTGTATTATATATACATTTACGTTTAACAGATATACTGGAACATAGAGAGCTTTATATCTTATAGCTCTCCACCCTTCATGTTAAAACGTATTTACCCTAAGAGCAGTCCCTCCCCCCCCTCCCTTCCCAGTCCTTCAAATATAGATGTGGTTGGCATCAGCACACCGCTATTTGCTTCCAATTGTTATAATTCTACATTAGGTATAAATATACTTGATGATTCTGCTCTTACTGAGGTAAATTCTAGGCATTCCAACTCTGTAACATTTCTCTGCTTAATTCACCTAGGGTGCTCTATTTAAATCTACAGAGCACTGAATGCTTGTTAGGCAGTTTCATAGGAAGAAACAAAGGTGGATACGAACCTTGTTTAGCTACTCCTTGGGTGTTCTGTAGACTGAAATTAAGTTTTAGATCTTGAGTTCTTCAAATAGATCTCCACTTTAGTGAAGGAGTGCACTAGTGGTAAGGGTGTTGGATTTTGGTCTTGAGAAAGTGAGTTCAATTCCCACTTCAGACAGAGGCAGCTCTTTTTCACTCAGGGCTAGTAACACTACTTTCACGCTGGTTTGCGTCCAATTTTTATAATTCTACTTTAGGTATATTTTGTTCAGTACTTGAAAATGAGGATTCTGCTATGTACTGAGGTTCATTCTAGGCATTCCAAACTTGTAACATTTCTCTGCTTTTCTCACCTATGCTGCTCCATTGAAAGCTTTAGAGCACTGAATGTTTGTTAGACTGGCAGTTTCATAGGAAGAAACAAAGGTGGATGTAGAGATCTCCACTTCAGAAAATGCCAGTTACTTTGCAAACCCTTAGTTAGAGCTCCTGTTGTAATTTCAAAATCTGCTTTCATGCTTGTTTGCTTCCAATTGTTATTATAGGTCAATATTTTTATTGATGAAATAACAAAACATGTAACCACCGTTTACAGCATAATTCTGATACTTTACCAATCCACGGTACAAATGACTAGAATACAATTGTTTCATCATCATTTATCCTAATTACCCCATTCCCATCCCCCTATCTCCCTTCCCATCTCTTACAACACTCTACTGTGTCACTATTATGTAACTTTCCAATCAATGAAACCAATAAGTGTCAGTGTATTATATATACATTTACGTTTAACAGATATACTGGAACATAGAGAGCTTTATATCTTATAGCTCTCCACCCTTCATGTTAAAACGTATTTACCCTAAGAGCAGTCCCTCCCCCCTACCTTCCCAGTGCTTCAAATATAGATGTGGTTGGCATCAGCACACCGCTATTTGCTTCCAATTGTTATAATTCTACATTAGGTATAAATATACTTGATGATTCTGCTCTTACTGAGGTAAATTCTAGGCATTCCAACTCTGTAACATTTCTCTGCTTAGTTCACCTAGGGTGCTCTATTTAAATCTACAGAGCACTGAATGCTTGTTAGACAGGCAGTTTCATAGTCAGAAACAAAGGTGGATACGAACCTTGTTTAGCTACTCCTTGGGTGTTCTGTAGACTGAAATTGTTTCAAATCTTGAGTTCTTCAAAAAGATCTCCACTTTAGTGAAGGAGTGCACTACTGGTAAGGGTGTTGGATTTTGGTCTTGAGAAAGTGAGTTCAATTCCCACTTCAGACACAAGCAGCTCTTTTTGACTCTGGGCAAGTAACACTACTTTCAATGCTGGTTTGCTTCCAATTCTTATAATTCTACTTTAGGTATATTTTGTTCAGTACTTGAAAATGAGGATTCTGTTATGTACTGAGGTTCATTCTAGGCATTCCAAACTTGTAACATTTTTCTGCTTCTCTAACGAATGGTGCTCCATTGAAATCTACAGACCACTGAATGTTTGTTAGACTGGCAGTTTCATAGGACGAAACAGAGGTGGATGTAGAGATCTCCACTTCAGAAAATACCAGTTACTTTGCAAACCCTTAGTTAGAGCTCCTGTTGTAATTTCAAAATCTGCTTTCATGCTTGTTTGCTTCCAATTGTTATAATTCTACATTAGGTATAAATATACTTGATGATTCTGCTCTTACTGAGGTAAATTCTAGGCATTCCAACTCTGTAACATTTCTCTGCTTATTTCACCTAGGGTGCTCTATTTAAATCTACAGAGCACTGAATGCTTGTTAGACAGGCAGTTTCATAGGAAGAAACAAAGGTGGATGTAGAGATCTCCACTTCAGAAAATGCCAGTTACTTTGCAAATCCTTAGTTAGAGCTCCTGTTGTAATTTCAAAATCTGCTTTCATGCTTGTTTGCTTCCAATTGTTATTATAGTTCAATATTTTTATTGATGAAATAACAAAACATGTAACCACCGTTTACAGCATAATTCTGATACTTTACCAATCCACGGTACAAATGACTAGAATACAATTGTTTCATCATCATTTATCCTCATTACCCCATTCCCATCCCCCTATCTCCCTTCCATCTCTTACAACACTCTACTGTGTCACTATTATTAACTTTCCAATCAATGAAACCAATAAGTGTCAGTGTATTATATATACATTTACGTTTAACAGATATACTGGAACATAGAGAGCTTTATATCTTATAGCTCTCCACCCTTCATGTTAAAACGTATTTACCCTAAGAGCAGTCCCTCCCCCCTCCCTTCCCAGTCCTTCAAATATAGATGTGGTTGGCATCAGCACACCGCTATTTGCTTCCAATTGTTATAATTCTACATTAGGTATAAATATACTTGATGATTCTGCTCTTACTGAGGTAAATTCTAGGCATTCCAACTCTGTAACATTTCTCTGCTTAGTTCACCTAGGGTGCTCTATTTAAATCTACAGAGCACTGAATGCTTGTTAGGCAGTTTCATAGGAAGAAACAAAGGTGGATACGAACCTTGTTTAGCTACTCCTTGGGTGTTCTGTAGACTGAAATTAAGTTTCAGATCTTGAGTTCTTCAAATAGATCTCCACTTTAGTGAAGGAGTGCACTAGTGGTAAGGGTGTTGGATTTTGGTCTTGAGAAAGTGAGTTCAATTCCCACTTCAGACAGAGGCAGCTCTTTTTCACTCAGGGCTAGTAACACTACTTTCACGCTGGTTTGCGTCCAATTTTTATAATTCTACTTTAGGTATATTTTGTTCAGTACTTGAAAATGAGGATTCTGCTATGTACTGAGGTTCATTCTAGGCATTCCAAACTTGTAACATTTCTCTGCTTTTCTCACCTATGCTGCTCCATTGAAAGCTTTAGAGCACTGAATGTTTGTTAGACTGGCAGTTTCATAGGAAGAAACAAAGGTGGATGTAGAGATCTCCACTTCAGAAAATGCCAGTTACTTTGCAAACCCTTAGTTAGAGCTCCTGTTGTAATTTCAAAATCTGCTTTCATGCTTGTTTGCTTCCAATTGTTATTATAGGTCAATATTTTTATTGATGAAATAACAAAACATGTAACCACCGTTTACAGCATAATTCTGATACTTTACCAATCCACGGTACAAATGACTAGAATACAATTGTTTCATCATCATTTATCCTAATTACCCCATTCCCATCCCCCTATCTCCCTTCCCATCTCTTACAACACTCTACTGTGTCACTATTATGTAACTTTCCAATCAATGAAACCAATAAGTGTCAGTGTATTATATATACATTTACGTTTAACAGATATACTGGAACATAGAGAGCTTTATATCTTATAGCTCTCCACCCTTCATGTTAAAACGTATTTACCCTAAGAGCAGTCCCTCCCCCCTACCTTCCCAGTGCTTCAAATATAGATGTGGTTGGCATCAGCACACCGCTATTTGCTTCCAATTGTTATAATTCTACATTAGGTATAAATATACTTGATGATTCTGCTCTTACTGAGGTAAATTCTAGGCATTCCAACTCTGTAACATTTCTCTGCTTAGTTCACCTAGGGTGCTCTATTTAAATCTACAGAGCACTGAATGCTTGTTAGACAGGCAGTTTCATAGTCAGAAACAAAGGTGGATACGAACCTTGTTTAGCTACTCCTTGGGTGTTCTGTAGACTGAAATTGTTTCAAATCTTGAGTTCTTCAAAAAGATCTCCACTTTAGTGAAGGAGTGCACTACTGGTAAGGGTGTTGGATTTTGGTCTTGAGAAAGTGAGTTCAATTCCCACTTCAGACACAAGCAGCTCTTTTTGACTCTGGGCAAGTAACACTACTTTCAATGCTGGTTTGCTTCCAATTCTTATAATTCTACTTTAGGTATATTTTGTTCAGTACTTGAAAATGAGGATTCTGTTATGTACTGAGGTTCATTCTAGGCATTCCAAACTTGTAACATTTTTCTGCTTCTCTAACGAATGGTGCTCCATTGAAATCTACAGACCACTGAATGTTTGTTAGACTGGCAGTTTCATAGGACGAAACAGAGGTGGATGTAGAGATCTCCACTTCAGAAAATACCAGTTACTTTGCAAACCCTTAGTTAGAGCTCCTGTTGTAATTTCAAAATCTGCTTTCATGCTTGTTTGCTTCCAATTGTTATAATTCTACATTAGGTATAAATATACTTGATGATTCTGCTCTTACTGAGGTAAATTCTAGGCATTCCAACTCTGTAACATTTCTCTGCTTATTTCACCTAGGGTGCTCTATTTAAATCTACAGAGCACTGAATGCTTGTTAGACAGGCAGTTTCATAGGAAGAAACAAAGGTGGATGTAGAGATCTCCACTTCAGAAAATGCCAGTTACTTTGCAAATCCTTAGTTAGAGCTCCTGTTGTAATTTCAAAATCTGCTTTCATGCTTGTTTGCTTCCAATTGTTATTATAGTTCAATATTTTTATTGATGAAATAACAAAACATGTAACCACCGTTTACAGCATAATTCTGATACTTTACCAATCCACGGTACAAATGACTAGAATACAATTGTTTCATCATCATTTATCCTCATTACCCCATTCCCATCCCCCTATCTCCCTTCCCATCTCTTACAACACTCTACTGTGTCACTATTATTTAACTTTCCAATCAATGAAACCAATAAGTGTCAGTGTATTATATATACATTTACGTTTAACAGATATACTGGAACATAGAGAGCTTTATATCTTATAGCTCTCCACCCTTCATGTTAAAACGTATTTACCCTAAGAGCAGTCCCTCCCCCCTCCCTTCCCAGTCCTTCAAATATAGATGTGGTTGGCATCAGCACACCGCTATTTGCTTCCAATTGTTATAATTCTACATTAGGTATAAATATACTTGATGATTCTGCTCTTACTGAGGTAAATTCTAGGCATTCCAACTCTGTAACATTTCTCTGCTTAGTTCACCTAGGGTGCTCTATTTAAATCTACAGAGCACTGAATGCTTGTTAGGCAGTTTCATAGGAAGAAACAAAGGTGGATACGAACCTTGTTTAGCTACTCCTTGGGTGTTCTGTAGACTGAAATTGTTTCAAATCTTGAGTTCTTCAAAAAGATCTCCACTTTAGTGAAGGAGTGCACTAGTGGTAAGGGTGTTGGATTTTAGTCTTGAGAAAGTGAGTTCAATTTCCACTTCAGACACAAGCAGCTTTTTTTGACTCTGGGCAAGTAACACTACTTTCACGCTGGTTTGCTTCCAATTGTTATAATTCTACTTTAGGTATATTTTGTTCAGTACTTGAAAATGAGGATTCTGTTATGTACTGAGGTAAATTCTAGGCATTCCAACTCTGTAACATTTCTCTGCTTATTTCACCTAGGGTGCTCTATTTAAATCTACAGAGCACTGAATGCTTGTTAGACTGGCAGTTTCATAGGAAGAAACAAAGGTGGATACGAACCTTGTTTAGCTACTCCTTGGGTGTTCTGTAGACTGAAATTAAGTTTCAAATCTTGAGTTCTTCAAATAGATCTCCACTTTAGTGAAGGAGTGCACTAGTGGTAAGGGTGTTGGATTTTGGTCTTGAGAAAGTGAGTTCAATTCCCACTTCAGACACAGGCAGCTCTTTTTGACTCTGGGCAAGTAACACTACTTTCAATGCTGGTTTGCTTCCAATTCTTATAATTCTACTTTAGGTATATTTTGTTCAGTACTTGAAAATGAGGATTCTGTTATGTACTGAGGTTCATTATAGGCATTCCAAACTTGTAACATTTCTCTGCTTTTCTCACCTCTGCTGCTCCATTGAAAGCTTTAGAGCACTGAATGTTTGTTAGACTGGCAGTTTCATAGGAAGAAACAAAGGTGGATGTAGAGATCTCCACTTCAGAAAATACCAGTTACTTTGCAAACCCTTAGTTAGAGCTCCTGTTGTAATTTCAAAATCTGCTTTCATGCTTGTTTGCTTCCAATTGTTATAATTCTACTTTAGATATATTTTGTTCAGTACTTGAAAATGAGGATTCTGCTATGTACTGAGATTCATTCTAGGTATTCCAAATTTGTAACATTTCTCTGCTTTACTCACCTATTCTGCTCCATTGAAATCTTTAGAGCACTGAATGTTTGTTAGACTGGCAGTTTCATAGGAAGAAACAAAGGTGGATGTAGAGATCTCCACTTCAGAAAATGCCAGTTACTTTGCAAACCCTTAGTTAGAGCTCCTGTTATAATTTCAAATTCTGCTTTCATGCTTGTTTGCTTCCAATTGTTATTATAGTTCAATATTTTTATTGATGAAATAACAAAACATGTAACCACCGTTTACAGCATAATTCTGATACTTTACCAATCCACGGTACAAATGACTAGAATACAATTGTTTCATCATCATTTATCCTCATTACTCCATTCCCATCCCCCTATCTCCCTTCCCATCTCTTACAACACTCTACTGTGTCACTATTATGTAACTTTCCAATCAATGAAACCAATAAGTGTCAGTGTATTATATATACATTTACGTTTAACAGATATACTGGAAAATAGAGAGCTTTATATCTTATAGCTCTCCACCCTTCATGTTAAAACGTATTTACCCTAAGAGCAGTCCCTCCCCCCCTCCCTTCCCAGTCCTTCAAATATAGATGTGGTTGGCATCAGCACACCGCTATTTGCTTCCAATTGTTATAATTCTACATTAGGTATAAATATACTTGATGATTCTGCTCTTACTGAGGTAAATTCTAGGCATTCCAACTCTGTAACATTTCTCTGCTTAGTTCACCTAGGGTGCTCTATTTAAATATACAGAGCACTGAATGCTTGTTAGACTGGCAGTTTCATAGGAAGAAACAAAGGTGGATACGAACCTTGTTTAGCTACTCCTTGGGTGTTCTGTAGACTGAAATTGTTTCAAATCTTGAGTTCTTCAAAAAGATCTCCACTTTAGTGAAGGAGTGCACTAGTGGTAAGGGTGTTGGGTTTTGGTCTTGAGAAAGTGAGTTCAATTCCCACTTCAGACACAGGCAGCTCTTTTTGACTCTGGGCAAGTAACACTACTTTCAATGCTGGTTTGCTTCCAATTCTTATAATTCTACTTTAGGTATATTTTGTTCAGTACTTGAAAATGAGGATTCTGTTATGTAACGAGGTTCATTCTAGGCATTCCAAACTTGTAACATTTTTCTGCTTCTCTAACGAATTGTGCTCCATTGAAATCTACAGATCACTGAATGTTTGTTAGACTGGCAGTTTCATAGGACGAAACAGAGGTGGATGTAGAGATCTCCACTTCAGAAAATACCAGTTACTTTGCAAACCCTTAGTTAGAGCTCCTGTTGTAATTTCAAAATCTGCTTTCATGCTTGTTTGCTTCCAATTGTTATAATTCTACATTAGGTATAAATATACTTGATGAATCTGCTCTTACTGAGGTAAATTCTAGGCATTCCAACTCTGTAACATTTCTCTGCTTAGTTCACCTAGGGTGCTCTATTTAAATCTACAGAGCACTGAATGCTTGTTAGGCAGTTTCATAGGAAGAAACAAAGGTGGATACGAACCTTGTTTAGCTACTCCTTGGGTGTTCTGTAGACTGAAATTGTTTGAAATCTTGAGTTCTTCAAAAAGATATCCACTTTAGTGAAGGAGTGCACTAGTGGTAAGGGTGTTGGATTTTGGTCTTGAGAAAGTGAGTTCAATTCCCACTTCAGACACAGGCAGCTCTTTTTGACTCTGGGCAAGTAACACTACTTTCACGCTGGTTTGCGTGCAATTTTTATAATTCTACTTTAGGTATATTTTGTTCAGTACTTGAAAATGAGGATTCTGCTATGTACTGAGGTTCATTCTAGGCATTCCAAACTTGTAACATTTCTCTGCTTTTCTCACCTATGCTGCTCCATTGAAAGCTTTAGAGCACTGAATGTTTGTTAGACTGGCAGTTTCATAGGAAGAAACAAAGGTGGATGTAGAGATCTCCACTTCAGAAAATGCCAGTTACTTTGCAAACCCTTAGTTAGAGCACTGAATGTTTGTTAGACTCGCAGTTTCATAGGAAGAAACAAAGGTGGATGTAGAGATCTCCACTTCAGAAAATGCCAGTTACTTTGCAAACCCTTAGTTAGAGCTCCTGTTGTAATTTCAAAATCTGCTTTCATGCTTGTTTGCTTCCAATTGTTATTATAGTTCAATATTTTTATTGATGAAATAACAAAACATGTAACCACCGTTTACAGCATAATTCTGATACTTTACCAATCCACGGTACAAATGACTAGAATACAATTGTTTCATCATCATTTATCCTCATTACCCCATTCCCATCCCCCTATCTCCCTTCCCATCTCTTACAACACTCTACTGTGTCACTATTATGTAACTTTCCAATCAATGAAACCAATAAGTGTCAGTGTATTATATATACATTTACGTTTAACAGATATACTGGAACATAGAGAGCTTTATATAGCTCTCCACCCTTCATGTTAAAACGTATTTACCCTAAGAGCAGTCCCTCCCCCCTCCCTTCCCAGTCCTTCAAATATAGATGTGGTTGGCATCAGCACACCGCTATTTGCTTCCAATTGTTATAATTCTACATTAGGTATAAATATACTTGATGATTCTGCTCTTACTGAGGTAAATTCTAGGCATTCCAACTCTGTAACATTTCTCTACTTATTTCACCTAGGGTGCTCTATTTAAATCTACAGAGCACTGAATGCTTGTTAGACAGGCAGTTTCATAGGAAGAAACAAAGGTGGATACGAACCTTGTTTAGCTACTCCTTGGCTGTTCTGTAGACTGAAATTAAGTTTCAAATCTTGAGTTCTTCAAAAAGATCTCCACTCTAGTGAAGGAGTGCACTAGTGGTAAGGGTGTTGGATTTTGGTCTTGAGAAAGTGAGTTCAATTCCCACTTCAGACACAGGCAGCTCTTTTTGACTCTGGGCAAGTAACACTATTTTCAATGCTGGTTTGCTTCCAATTCTTATAATTCTACTTTAGGTATATTTTGTTCAGTACTTGAAAATGAGGATTCTGTTATGTACTGAGGTTCATTCTAGGCATTCCAAACTTGTAACATTTTTCTGCTTCTCTAACGAATGGTGCTCCATTGAAATCTACAGACCACTGAATGTTTGTTAGACTGGCAGTTTCATAGGAAGAAACAGAGGTGGATGTAGATATCTCCACTTCAGAAAATGCCAGTTACTTTGCAAACCCTTAGTGGGAGCTCCTGTTGTAATTTCAAAATCTGCTTTCATGCTTGTTTGCTTCCAATTGTTATTATGGTTCAATATTTTTATTGATGAAATAACAAAACATGTAACCACCGTTTACAGCATAATTCTGATACTTTACCAATCCACGGTACAAATGACTAGAATACAATTGTTTCATCATCATTTATCCTCATTACCCCATTCCCATCCCCCTATCTCCCTTCCCATCTCTTACAACAGTCTACTGTGTCACTATTATTTAACTTTCCAATCAATGAAACCAATAAGTGTCAGTGTATTATATATACATTTACGTTTAACAGATATACTGGAACATAGAGAGCTTTATATCTTATAGCTCTCCACCCTTCATGTTAAAACGTATTTACCCTAAGAGCAGTCCCTCCCCCCCTCCCTTCCCAGTCCTTCAAATATAGATGTGGTTGGCATCAGCACACCGCTATTTGCTTCCAATTGTTATAATTCTACATTAGGTATAAATATACTTGATGATTCTGCTCTTACTGAGGTAAATTCTAGGCATTCCAACTCTGTAACATTTCTCTGCTTAGTTCACCTAGGGTGCTCTATTTAAATCTACAGAGCACTGAATGCTTGTTAGACAGGCAGTTTCATAGGAAGAAACAAAGGTGGATACGAACCTTGTTTAGCTACTCCTTGGGTGTTCTGTAGACTGAAATTGTTTCAAATCTTGAGTTCTTCAAAAAGATCTCCACTTTAGTGAAGGAGTGCACTAGTGGTAAGGGTGTTGGATTTTGGTCTTGAGAAAGTGAGTTCAATTCCCACTTCAGACACAGGCAGCTCTTTTTGACTCTGGGCAAGTAACACTACTTTCAATGCTGGTTTGCTTCCAATTCTTATAATTCTACTTTAGGTATATTTTGTTCAGTACTTGAAAATGAGGATTCTGTTATGTAACGAGGTTCATTCTAGGCATTCCAAACTTGTAACATTTTTCTGCTTCTCTAACGAATTGTGCTCCATTGAAATCTACAGATCACTGAATGTTTGTTAGACTGGCAGTTTCATAGGAAGAAACAAAGGTGGATGTAGAGATCTCCACTTCAGAAAATGCCAGTTACTTTGCAAACCCTTAGTTAGAGCTCCTGTTGTAATTTCAAAATCTGCTTTCATGCTTGTTTGCTTCCAATTGTTATTATAGTTCAATATTTTATTGATGAAATAACAAAACATGTAACCACCGTTTACAGCATAATTCTGATACTTTACCAATCCACGCTACAAATGACTAGAATACAATTGTTTCATCATCATTTATCCTCATTACCCCATTCCCATCCCCCTATATCCCTTCCCATCTCTGACAACACTCTACTGTGTCACTATTATGTAACTCTCCAATCAATGAAACCAATAAGTGTCAGTGTATTATATATACATTTACGTTTAACAGATATACTGGAACATAGAGAGCTTTATATCTTATAGCTCTCCACCCTTCATGTTAAAACGTATTTACCCTAAGAGCAGTCCCTCCCCCCCCTCCCTTCCCAGTCCTTCAAATATAGATGTGGTTGGCATCAGCACACCGCTATTTGCTTCCAATTGTTATAATTCTACATTAGGTATAAATATACTTGATGATTCTGCTCTTACTGAGGTAAATTCTAGGCATTCCAACTCTGTAACATTTCTCTGCTTAGTTCACCTAGGGTGCTCTATTTAAATCTACAGAGCACTGAATGCTTGTTAGGCAGTTTCATAGGAAGAAACAAAGGTGGATACGAACCTTGTTTAGCTACTCCTTGGGTGTTCTGTAGACTGAAATTGTTTCAAATCTTGAGTTCTTCAAAAAGATCTCCACTTTAGTGAAGGAGTGCACTAGTGGTAAGGGTGTTGGATTTTGGTCTTGAGAAAGTGAGTTCAATTCCCACTTCAGACACAGGCAGCTCTTTTTGACTCTGGGCAAGTAACACTACTTTCAATGCTGGTTTGCTTCCAATTCTTATAATTCTACTTTAGGTATATTTTTTCAGTACTTGAAAATGAGGATTCTGTTATGTAACGAGGTTCATTCTAGGCATTCCAAACTTGTAACATTTTTCTGCTTCTCTAACGAATTGTGCTCCATTGAAATCTACAGATCACTGAATGTTTGTTAGACTGGTAGTTTCATAAGAAGAAACAGAGGTGGATGTAGAGATCTCCACTTCAGAAAATGCCAGTTACTTTGCAAACCCTTAGTTAGAGCTCCTGTTATAATTTCAAAATCTCCTTTCATGCTTGTTTGATTCCAATTGTTATATTTCTACTTTAGGTATAATTTGTTCAGTACATGAAAATGAACATTCTGCTCTTTACTGATGTAAATTCTAGGCATTCCAACTCTGTAACATTTCTCTGCTTAGTTCACCTAGGGTGCTCTATTTAAATCTACAGAGCACTGAATGCTTGTTAGGCAGTTTCATAGGAAGAAACAAAGGTGGATACGAACCTTGTTTAGCTACTCCTTGGGTGTTCTGTAGACTGAAATTGTTTCAAATCTTGAGTTCTTTAAAAAGATCTCCACTTTAGTGAAGGAGTGCACTAGTGGTAAGGGTGTTGGATTTTAGTCTTGAGAAAGTGAGTTCAATTCCCACTTCAGACACAAGCAGCTCTTTTTGACTCTGGGCAAGTAACACTACTTTCACGCTGGTTTGCTTCCAATTGTTATAATTCTACTTTAGGTATATTTTCTTCAGTACTTGAAAATGAGGATTCTGTTATGTACTGAGGTTCATTCTAGGCATTCCAAACTTGTAACATTTTTCTGCTTCTCTAACGAATGGTGCTCCATTGAAATCTACAGATCACTGAATGTTTGTTAGACTGGCAGTTTCATAGGACGAAACAGAGGTGGATGTAGAGATCTCCACTTCAGAAAATGCCAGTTACTTTGCAAACCCTTAGTTAGAGCTCCTGTTGTAATTTCAAAATCTGCTTTCATGCTTGTTTGCTTCCAATTGTTATAATTCTACATTAGGTATAAATATACTTGATGATTCTGCTCATACTGAGGTAAATTCTAGGCATTCCAACTCTGTAACATTTCTCTGCTTAGTTCACCTAGGGTGCTCTATTTAAATCTACAGAGCACTGAATGCTTGTTAGGCAGTTTCATAGGAAGAAACAAAGGTGGATACGAAGCTTGTTTAGCTACTCCTTGGGTGTTCTGTAGACTGAAATTAAGTTTCAGATCTTGAGTTCTTCAAATAGATCTCCACTTTAGTGAAGGAGTGCACTAGTGGTAAGGGTGTTGGATTTTGGTCTTGAGAAAGTGAGTTCAATTCCCACTTCAGACACAGGCAGCTCTTTTTCACTCAGGGCTAGTAACACTACTTTCACGCTGGTTTGCGTCCAATTTTTATAATTCTACTTTAGGTATATTTTGTTCAGTACTTGAAAATGAGGATTCTGCTATGTACTGAGGTTCATTCTAGGCATTCCAAACTTGTAACATTTCTCTGCTTTTCTCACCTATGCTGCTCCATTGAAAGCTTTAGAGCACTGAATGTTTGTTAGACTGGCAGTTTCATAGGAAGAAACAAAGGTGGATGTAGAGATCTCCACTTCAGAAAATGCCAGTTACTTTGCAAACCCTTAGTTAGAGCTCCTGTTGTAATTTCAAAATCTGCTTTCATGCTTGTTTGCTTCCAATTGTTATTATAGTTCAATATTTTTATTGATGAAATAACAAAACATGTAACCACCGTTTACAGCATAATTCTGATACTTTACCAATCCACGGTACAAATGACTAGAATACAATTGTTTCATCATCATTTATCCTCATTACCCCATTCCCATCCCCCTATCTCCCTTCCCATCTCTTACAACACTCTACTGTGTCACTATTATGTAACTTTCCAATCAATGAAACCAATAAGTGTCAGTGTATTATATATACATTTACGTTTAACAGATATACTGGAACATAGAGAGCTTTATATAGCTATCCACCCTTCATGTTAAAACGTATTTACCCTAAGAGCAGTCCCTCCCCCCTCCCTTCCCAGTCCTTCAAATATAGATGTGGTTGGCATCAGCACACCGCTATTTGCTTCCAATTGTTATAATTCTACATTAGGTATAAATATACTTGATGATTCTGCTCTTACTGAGGTAAATTCTAGGCATTCCAACTCTGTAACATTTCTCTGCTTATTTCACCTAGGGTGCTCTATTTAAATCTACAGAGCACTGAATGCTTGTTAGACTGGCAGTTTCATAGGAAGAAACAAAGGTGGATACGAACCTTGTTTAGCTACTCCTTGGGTGTTCTGTAGACTGAAATTGTTTCAAATCTTGAGTTCTTCAAAAAGATCTCCACTTTCGTGAAGGAGTGCACTAGTGGTAAGGGTGTTGGATTTTGGTCTTGAGAAAGTGAGTTCAATTCCCACTTCAGACACAGGCAGCTCTTTTTGACTCTGGGCAAGTAACACTACTTTCAATGCTGGTTTGCTTCCAATTCTTATAATTCTACTTTAGGTATATTTTGTTCAGTACTTGAAAATGAGGATTCTGTTATGTAACGAGGTTCATTCTAGGCATTCCAAACTTGTAACATTTTTCTGCTTCTCTAACGAATTGTGCTCCATTGAAATCTACAGATCACTGAATGTTTGTTAGACTGGCAGTTTCATAAGAAGAAACAGAGGTGGATGTAGAGATCTCCACTTCAGAAAATGCCAGTTACTTTGCAAACCCTTAGTTAGAGCTCCTGTTATAATTTCAAAATCTACTTTCATGCTTGTTTGCTTCCAATTGTTATATTTCTACTTTAGGTATAATTTGTTCAGTACATGAAAATGAACATTCTGCTCTTTACTGATGTAAATTCTAGGCATTCCAACTCTGTAACATTTCTCTGCTTAGTTCACCTATGGTGCTCTATTTAAATCTACAGAGCACTGAATGCTTTTTAGGCAGTTTCATAGGAAGAAACAAAGGTGGATACGAACCTTTTTTAGCTACTCCTTGGGTGTTCTGTAGACTGAAATTGTTTCAAATCTTGAGTTCTTCAAAAAGATCTCCACTTTAGTGAAGGAGTGCACTAGTGGTAAGGGTGTTGGATTTTAGTCTTGAGAAAGTGATTTCAATTCCCACTTCAGACACAAGCAGCTCTTTTTGACTCTGGGCAAGTAACACTACTTTCACGCTGGTTTGCTTCCAATTGTTATAATTCTACTTTAGGTATATTTTCTTCAGTACTTGAAAATGAGGATTCTGTTATGTACTGAGGTTCATTCTAGGCATTCCAAACTTGTAACATTTTTCTGCTTCTCTAACGAATGGTGCTCCATTGAAATCTACAGATCACTGAATGTTTGTTAGACTGGCAGTTTCATAGGACGAAACAGAGGTGGATGTAGAGATCTCCACTTCAGAAAATACCAGTTACTTTGCAAACCCTTAGTTAGAGCTCCTATTGTAATTTCAAAATCTGCTTTCATGCTTGTTTGCTTCCAATTGTTATAATTCTACATTAGGTATAAATATACTTGATGATTCTGCTCTTACTGAGGTAAATTCTAGGCATTCCAACTCTGTAACATTTCTCTGCTTAGTTCACCTAGGGTGCTCTATTTAAATCTACAGAGCACTGAATGCTTGTTAGACAGGCAGTTTAATAGGAAGAAACAAAGGTGGATACTAACCTTGTTTAGCTACTCCTTGGGTGTTCTGTAGACTGAAATTAAGTTTCAGATCTTGAGTTCTTCAAATAGATCTCCACTTTAGTGAAGGAGTGCACTAGTGGTAAGGGTGTTGGATTTTGGTCTTGAGAAAGTGAGTTCAATTCTACCTTCAGACACAGGCAGCTCTTTTTCACTCAGGGCTAGTAACACTACTTTCACGCTGGTTTGCGTCCAATTTTTATAATTCTACTTTAGGTATATTTTGTTCAGTACTTGAAAATGAGGATTCTGCTATGTACTGAGGTTCATTCTAGGCATTCCAAACTTGTAACATTTCTCTGCTTTTCTCACCTATGCTGCTCCATTGAAAGCTTTAGAGCACTGAATGTTTGTTAGACTGGCAGTTTCATAGGAAGAAACAAAGGTGGATGTAGAGATCTCCACTTCAGAAAATGCCAGTTACTTTGCAAACCCTTAGTTAGAGCACTGAATGTTTGTTAGACTGGCAGTTTCATAGGAAGAAACAAAGGTGGATGTAGAGATCTCCACTTCAGAAAATGCCAGTTACTTTGCAAACCCTTAGTTAGAGCTCCTGTTGTAATTTCAAAATCTGCTTTCATGCTTGTTTGCTTCCAATTGTTATTATAGTTCAATATTTTTATTGATGAAATAACAAAACATGTAACCACCGTTTACAGCATAATTCTGATACTTTACCAATCCACGGTACAAATGACTAGAATACAATTGTTTCATCATCATTTATCCTCATTACCCCATTCCCATCCCCCTATCTCCCTTCCCATCTCTTACAACACTCTACTGTTTCACTATTATGTAACTTTCCAATCAATGAAACCAATAAGTGTCAGTGTATTATATATACATTTACGTTTAACAGATATACTGGAACATAGAGCTTTATATCTTATAGCTCTCCACACTTCATGTTAAAACGTATTTACCCTAAGAGCAGTCCCTCCCCCCCTCCCTTCCCAGTCCTTCAAATATAGATGTGGTTGGCATCAGCACACCGCTATTTGCTTCCAATTGTTATAATTCTACATTAGGTATAAATATACTTGATGATTCTGCTCTTACTGAGGTAAATTCTAGGCATTCCAACTCTGTAACATTTCTCTGCTTAGTTCACCTAGGGTGCTCTATTTAAATCTACAGAGCACTGAATGCTTGTTAGGCAGTTTCATAGGAAGAAACAAAGGTGGATACGAACCTTGTTTAGCTACTCCTTGGGTGTTCTGTAGACTGAAATTGTTTCAAATCTTGAGTTCTTCAAAAAGATCTCCACTTTCGTGAAGGAGTGCACTAGTGGTAAGGGTGTTGGATTTTGGTCTTGAGAAAGTGAGTTCAATTCCCACTTCAGACACAGGCAGCTCTTTTTGACTCTGGGCAAGTAACACTACTTTCAATGCTGGTTTGCTTCCAATTCTTATAATTCTACTTTAGGTATATTTTGTTCAGTACTTGAAAATGAGGATTCTGTTATGTAACGAGGTTCATTCTAGGCATTCCAAACTTGTAACATTTTTCTGCTTCTCTAACGAATGGTGCTCCATTGAAATCTACAGATCACTGAATGTTTGTTAGACTGGCAGTTTCATAGGACGAAACAGAGGTGGATGTAGAGATCTCCACTTCAGAAAATACCAGTTACTTTGCAAACCCTTAGTTAGAGCACTGAATGTTTGTTAGACTGGCAGTTTCATAGGAAGAAACAAAGGTGGATGTTGAGATCTCCACTTCAGAAAATGCCAGGTACTTTGCAAACCCTTAGTTAGAGCTCCTGTTATAATTTCAAAATCTGCTTTCATGCTTGTTTGCTTCCAATTGTTTTAATTCTACTTTAGGTATATTTTCTTCAGTATTTGAAAATGAGGATTCTGCTCTTACTGAGGTAAATTCTAGGCATTCCAACTCTGTAACATTTCTCTACTTATTTCACCTAGGGTGCTCTATTTAAATCTACAGAGCACTGAATGCTTGTTAGGCAGTTTCATGGGAAGAAACAAAGGTGGATACGAACCTTGTTTAGCTACTCCTTGGGTGTTCTGTAGACTGAAATTGTTTCAAATCTTGAGTTCTTCAAAAAGATCTCCACTTTAGTGAAGGAGTGCACTAGTGGTAAGGGTGTTGGATTTTAGTCTTGAGAAAGTGAGTTCAATTCCCACTTCAGACACAAGCAGCTCTTTTTGACTCTGGGCAAGTAACACTACTTTCACGCTGGTTTGCTTCCAATTGTTATAATTCTACTTTAGGTATATTTTCTTCAGTACTTGAAAATGAGGATTCTGTTATGTACTGAGGTTCATTCTAGGCATTCCAAACTTGTAACATTTTTCTGCTTCTCTAACGAATGGTGCTCCATTGAAATCTACAGATCACTGAATGTTTGTTAGACTGGCAGTTTCATAGGACGAAACAGAGGTGGATGTAGAGATCTCCACTTCAGAAAATACCAGTTACTTTGCAAACCCTTAGTTAGAGCTCCTGTTGTAATTTCAAAATCTGCTTTCATGCTTGTTTGCTTCCAATTGTTATAATTCTACATTAGGTATAAATATACTTGATGATTCTGCTCTTACTGAGGTAAATTCTAGGCATTCCAACTCTGTAACATTTCTCTGCTTAGTTCACCTAGGGTGCTCTATTTAAATCTACAGAGCACTGAATGCTTGTTAGACAGGCAGTTTAATAGGAAGAAACAAAGGTGGATACGAACCTTGTTTAGCTACTCCTTGGGTGTTCTGTAGACTGAAATTAAGTTTCAGATCTTGAGTTCTTCAAATAGATCTCTACTTTAGTGAAGGAGTGCACTAGTGGTAAGGGTGTTGGATTTTGGTCTTGAGAAAGTGAGTTCAATTCCCACTTCAGACACAGGCAGCTCTTTTTCACTCAGGGCTAGTAACACTACTTTCACGCTGGTTTGCGTCCAATTTTTATAATTCTACTTTAGGTATATTTTGTTCAGTACTTGAAAATGAGGATTCTGCTATGTACTGAGGTTCATTCTAGGCATTCCAAACTTGTAACATTTCTCTGCTTTTCTCACCTATGCTGCTCCATTGAAAGCTTTAGAGCACTGAATGTTTGTTAGACTGGCAGTTTCATAGGAAGACACAAAGGTGGATGTAGAGATCTCCACTTCAGAAAATGCCAGTTACTTTGCAAACCCTTAGTTAAAGCTCCTGTTATAATTTCAAAATCTGCTTTCATGCTTGTTTGCTTCCAATTGTTTTAATTCTACTTTAGGTATATTTTCTTCAGTATTTGAAAATGAGGATTCTGCTCTTACTGAGGTAAATTCTAGGCATTCCAACTCTGTAACATTTCTCTACTTATTTCACCTAGGGTGCTCTATTTAAATCTACAGAGCACTGAATGCTTGTTAGACAGGCAGTTTCATAGAAAGAAACAAAGGTGGATACGAACCTTGTTTAGCTACTCCTTGGGTGTTCTGTAGACTGAAATTAAGTTTCAAATCTTGAGTTCTTCAAAAAGATCTCCACTTCAGGAGTGCACTAGTGGTAACGGTGTTGGATTTTGGTCTTGAGAAAGAGAGTTCAATTCCCACTTCAGACACAGGCAGCTCTTTTTGACTCTGGGCAAGTAACACTACTTTCAATGCTGGATTGCTTCCAATTCTTATAATTCTACTTTAGGGATAGAGGTCACGTGATGGTTTGAGGGAGGAAGTCGCGTCTTCCATCTCTCCGAGGCTACCCCCTCTCTGAGCGATAATAACGGCGCAAAAACTTGTTGGAAATAACCTGCTGAATAAGGGAGAGCAAGAAGAAGTAATGGACTCATTTGTGACGCGAGAAATGAGGGCGACGCCGAGCAGACTCGCGTAAAAAAGCGCAGAGAAAAAACGAGGGCTCGAAGAAAACAAGATGGCGCTCGGCCCAGCAGACGGCGTGACTCCAGAATTCCACCCGAAACAACTACAACAGCTGGTAGAAGCAGTAAAGACCGCACTCGCGCCACAACTAAATAAAGTATTGGAACAGCTAGCAGCATTGGAATCCTCGCTGGGAGACACTACGAGAAGAACGGGGGAGTTGGAGGTCCGGGTATCCGAGCTGGAGGACTCGGAAACAAACAAGAACAAGGTGATAAAGGAGCTGCAAAGAACAGTGAAAACGCAAGCGCAGCATCTTGATGAGATGGAGAACCGTGCCCGGAGATCGAACCTACGCCTAGTAGGTATACCAGAGACAGTGCCAGACCGATTACTTCAGACACAATTGGAAACCTGGCTAAAAACAGAGTTTGCGCTGTCGGATAGCTTTGGCCCCTTATGCTTGGAAAGGGCACATAGACTGGGAAGACGACTGACAACTGGAAACAGGCCCAGAGCAGTAATAATAAAAGTTCATAATTACCTCCATAAAGAGGAAATTTTGAGAGGTGCGAGGGCAAAATGGGACGCCTTGAGCTATGATGGCTTAGGAGTTAAAATATTCCAAGACTACTCAGCTGCATTGCAAGAACGCAGGAGAGCCTTTGGCCCAATATGTCGTCATCTGGCCAAGAAAAAACAAAGATTTATGCTCTTGTACCCTGCCCAACTAAAAGTCCTACAAGAGGGAGGATGGCAGACTTTTCAGGCCCCAGAAGAAGCGCAGGGACTGTTGGAGTCAAGAAACCCCTCAAATGGGGAAAGGGACACTTGAAGAACATGGACATTTCAAATGAAACCGCAAGCCTTGATGGAGAAATTAACCTCTTGGAACGCAAACGAAGGCTGGTAATATGGCACAGAATTAATTACTTAAAGGAGCACATATGATTTTGAACCCACAGTTTAGTTCAAAGGGATAATGGGAAGGAGAAGGAGGAATGTGAGCACAGTGTGAATGTTATACTTGGGGTTCAGCTGGGAAGAACACAAGAAGGGGGGCAAGAACATAAGAGCAGGCCTGAAGGGATCTCACAGAGGGTCACGATATGTAAGGCAGGCAGGTTAGGATACGAGAGGGGGAGCCTACACTCACACGACCTTAGCCTACTACAACAGTGGGCCACCTTAGGATTACAAGGGGGGAGTTTAAGGTAAAGGGAGGGGTAAAAAAGGGGTTAAGAATAAGAGGGAGGATAAGGGATAAAAGGGGGGGAAGGGAGACAGGGAGTAAGAAAGGCTATATCCATGACTTCGCAAGTCCTTTGTATTTAGATGCAAGTAACAAACGCGCAAGTGTAGAGCAAAATCAGGTGCGGGGGAGGGTGAGGCTGGGCACCCAAAACCCAATTAATAATTTCAAAACCGAACTATGTCACACCAACCATAATAAACGTAGATGACAAAAGCAACTCGAGTGGTATCCTGGAATGTAGGGGGTATAGCAACGCCCATTAAGAGGACAAAAATATTGCAGGCGCTAAAAAGACACAAAGCGGATGTTGCGTGCCTCCAAGAGACTAGATTAACGGAAGCTGAATACCAGAAATTGCAGAGACAGTGGGTGGGGCAGGTGTTCTCAGCCTCCGCAGAAGGAAGAAAGCGGGGCGTAGCAATTTTAATACGTAAAGGGCTAGCAGCTAAAGCCGAATTACTGAAAGCAGACCCTCTAGGGAGATATGTGATAATACACCTTTGGCTTCAACATAGAGAATTTTTGGTAGTCTCGTTGTATGGCCCTAATGAATATACGCCATCTTTTTACCAATCAATAATAAAACATTGCGCTTCCCATGAATCATTGCAGCTACTGGTGTGTGGAGATTTCAATTTAGTGGCAGATCCCCAGGTTGATACTACAAATCCTAGGGAGGCCCCGCAGGGAGGTAGCAAGCAAAAAGCTCTGCCCACATTCATGCGTACCCTAAACTTAGTGGACACCTGGAGAGCGCTACACCCAGAAACCAAAGACTATACACATATGTCTAGGGCGCACGGTACAAGCTCTAGAATAGACTACATTCTCATAGATAGACAAGCATTCCACTGGGTGAGCGGAGCAGACATAGGCCCGACAGAGATATCAGACCACGCGATTGTGTGGATAGAACTAGAGGCCCCTGAGCAATATCAACGAGCAGGGGGTTGGAGGTATCCGTGTTACCTATATGAAGATAAAGAGTTTACAAGATATTTAAATGATAAATGGGAAACATATGAGAGGTTCAATAGCCAACACGCAGAAAATCCCAGTCTTTACTGGATGGCCTCCAAAGCGGTGATAAGGGGAGATATAATAGCTTACGTGCAACTGAGGAAAAAAAGACAGGCTAAGGCAATCTTGAATTTAGAGCTTCAACTCCAGAAAGCTAAGCGGAAATATATAAACTTCCCAACAGTAAAAAACAGAGAACAATACTTGACAACCCAAGTGGTACTGAACTCATTAATTCATGGGCAGACAGTGAGGTCCTTGATGTATTTTAAGTGCCGAATGCAAAGATTTGGTAATAAATCAGGCACGCTATTAGCGAGGATGATAAAATCAGAAGGCCCTGAACGGGTGATCACAACGCTGCGGGATGCCCAGGGGATATTAAAGACAAAAAGCGGAGATATAGAGCAGATCTTTCACAATTATTTTAAGGAGCTTTACAAGGGAGCGCCTGCAAAAGACTTGAGCAACCTGGCCAATTACTTAGACAAAGTGGGATTTACTAAGCTTCAACAACCACAGATAGACAAACTAAATCAGCCATTTTCAGGAAAAGAACTGCAGGAGGCAATAAAAGTCCTGGCTCTTAAATCTGCCCCAGGGCCAGATGGTTTTATGGGAGAATATTACAAATCCTTGCCAAGGGGAGGGATAAAGGCGCTCGGGAACTATCTAGAACAAGTTATAGCGGACAAACAATTCCCCATGCATGCTAATGAAGCCTTAATCACGTTGCTGCCGAAACCTGGGAAAGATAAGACACACCCAGGCTCATACAGACCTATTTCATTGATTAATGTTGATACCAAAATTTTGGCCTGGATGCTAGCCACACGATTGGGAACATTACTACCAGAACTTATTGGGGAAGAACATGTAGGCTTTGTTAAGAACAGACAGGCGGGTAGTAACGTGCGGCGATTGCTATTAGCCATGGCAAAATGTCAGAAGGAACAGAGGCCTGCATTGATCCTTAGCTTGGATGCAGAAAAAGCATTCGATAAGGTGGATTGGGGGTATCTGTTTGGGCTTTTAGATTACATTGGAATCCAGGGATGGTATGGGGATGCTATAGAGGCCTTGTACAGCTCTCCTCAGGCAGCTGTATTAGTGAACGGAGTGAGGGGAGACAAGTTTCACATTCGACAAGGGACAAGGCAGGGCTGCCCACTTTCACCCCTCCTGTTTGTTTTAGCAATGGAACCTTTGCTTAAAGCTTTGAAGGTAGATGACGGAGTAGGGGGGGTAGGCCTGGCAGGAGGCACGGTTAAGGCCCTTGCCTTTGCAGATGACCTGCTGGTGGTGGTTCAAGAACCAGAACACTCAGTACCTAGGGCTTTGCAGTTAATCCAGGAATATGGGGCCCTGTCAGGATACACACTAAACATCCAGAAATCTAGAGCCCTAGAAATAGTGCCTGGGGATAACATAAAAAGTAGATTACAACTTCCTATAGAGTGGGAAGAAGAGACTATAAAATATCTAGGAGTCACAATACCACGGGAGCTCCCACAGGTGTATGGATGGAATGTGAGAAAGCTATTGAATGACACAAAGATAAACCTGCAACTCTGGCAGGGCCTCCCTCTGTCACTCATGGGGAGAATAGCGCTGTACAATATGGTAATTGTACCGAAGTGGCTATATGTGTTCCAAACCATACCACTATACCTGTCCAAGACCGATGAAAAGAGACTTAATAAGACACTGCAAACATTTCTATGGGTAAAGAAGAGACCTAGAGTGGCGTTGTCCACACTTTACTTACCTGTGGAATATGGAGGTCTAGGGCTCCTGAACTTGCGTTATATGACCATAGCAAGTGGAATGAGACACTTAAATGACTGGCTGCGACGCACACAATATTTCACGCCCTCCCGCCTCGAGCTACAGGAGACAGAGCAGAAACACATTGGCTACCTACTACATAAGCAAAGCAAAGCAGAAAACCAGTCTATTAGTCCAGGCGCAATTATTACCGGCAGCGCAGGACACCTGGCGCTGGCTGTGCAGATACCATCGTTTTTCACCAAGGACAACCCCATACCTCCCAATATGCGGCAACCCGGACTTCCCACCGGGCCAATTATATGAAGTGTTCAAAAGATGGGAAGGTGTGGGGTTGGAATATGTACTTCACGCAATAGACGAGAATGGAACAGTTGTGTCCTGGGAGAGTCTCCGGGACCGATTCAAGCTGAACCAAGCGGATTGGTTCCACTACTACCAACTACGGCACTACATACTGAGCTTACCCCGTGAGGAACTGGCGGAGGATGTGCAAGAGGAACTAGGGGTGGCACTCTCATTGGGAGCGCAACAAAAGGTGCCACTCACCTACCACCATAGACATTTAAAGGACATGGCTAAAGAACCAGACTTTGAGAGACTGTCTGCCCAGTGGAGTACAGAACTGGAGATCAAAATAACTCCTGCAATGGTCCGTGAACACCTCCTGGGATATTGCAGGAACACCGATCAAGCAGTTTATTGGGAATTACAATTTAAATTCGTATTGAGAGCATATATACCGCCTAGGAGGGTGTTCCACATGGGGGCATCGCCGGACGGAGCTTGCCCTAAATGCGTAGAGGAAGGAGCAACGCTGGGACATATGTTTTGGGGCTGCCCCTGCATCCAACAGTTTTGGAAGGCCATAAATGGACAAATACGAGCTATGTGGCACTCGAATTGGATTCTGGACGCAAGACTCCTCTTTGGACACCTGAGGTTTACAGGGCCTCCAGTTAGAGGACGCCGAGCATTTACGCTACGCACAGTGATGGTGGCCAAGAGAACAATTCTGAGGGCCTGGATGACTAAAGAGGGCCCTACAGTGGCTCAATGGAGGGGGCAGATGATTCACCTGCTACGCACTGAGAGAACAAGAGTGAGAACTCAACGACCCCCCCATGCCCGGATCTTCTGGGCTTGTTGGACTCCGTTTTGGTTGACACTGACCAATCGAGCTAAAGGACAAATAATGAACATGTGAAACTGCTTAAGCACACTTAGACAATGGGACCTGCGAAGTAAGAGACTGTGATGATAATGAGAAGGGGGGAAGGGGATGAGGGAAGTAAAGGGAGGGCAAGGGATAAAATGTAAAAAGTTACTGGGGAGAGAAACAGTTGTATAGATCTTGAAAGATATTTGCTAGTACAGATATGTGGTTTATTTCGCAAAGCAAGAGAAGTTAAGCACTGTTGAAATCTGTTGATAAGTTCTCCTGAATAAAAATTATTGAAACATAATTCTACTTTAGGTACATTTTGTTCAGTACTTGAAAATGAGGATTCTGTTATGTACTGAGGTTCATTCTAGGCATTCCAAACTTGTAACATTTTTCTGCTTCTCTAACGAATTGTGCTCCATTGAAATCTACAGATCACTGAATGTTTGTTAGACTGGCAGTTTCATAGGAAGAAACAGAGGTGGATGTAGAGATCTCCACTTCAGAAAATGCCAGTTACTTTGCAAACCCTTAGTTAGAGCTCCTGTTGTAATTTCAAAATCTGCTTTCATGCTTGTTTGCTTCCAATTGTTATAATTCTACATTAGGTATAAATATACTTGATGATTCTGCTATGTACTGAGATTCATTCTAGGTATTCCAAATTTGTAACATTTCTCTACTTTACTCACCTATTCTGCTCCATTGAAATCTTTAGAGCACTGAATGTTTGTTAGACTGGCAGTTTCATAGGAAGAAACAAAGGTGGATGTAGAGATCTCCACTTCAGAAAATGCCAGTTACTTTGCAAACCCTTAGTTAGAGCACTGAATGTTTGTTAGACTGGCAGTTTCATAGGAAGAAACAAAGGTGGATGTAGAGATCTCCACTTCAGAAAATGCCAGTTTGCAAACCCTTAGTTAGAGCTCCTGTTATAATTTCAAAATCTGCTTTCATGCTTGTTTGCTTCCAATTGTTTTAATTCTACTTTAGGTATATTTTCTTCAGTATTTGAAAATGAGGATTCTGCTCTTACTGAGGTAAATTCTAGGCATTCCAACTCTGTAACATTTCTCTACTTATTTCACCTAGGGTGCTCTATTTAAATCTACAGAGCACTGAATGCTTGTTAGACAGGCAGTTTCATAGAAAGAAACAAAGGTGGATACGAACCTTGTTTAGCTACTCCTTGGGTGTTCTGTAGACTGAAATTAAGTTTCAAATCTTGAGTTCTTCAAAAAGATCTCCACTCTAGTGAAGGAGTGCACTAGTGGTAACGGTGTTGGATTTTGGTCTTGAGAAAGAGAGTTCAATTCCCACTTCAGACACAGGCAGCTCTTTTTGACTCTGGGCAAGTAACACTACTTTCAATGATGGTTTGCTTCCAATTCTTATAATTCTACTTTAGGTACATTTTGTTCAGTACTTGAAAATGAGGATTCTGTTATGTACTGAGGTTCATTCTAGGCATTCCAAACTTGTAAAATTTTTCTGCTTCTCTAACGAATTGTGCTCCATTGAAATCTACAGATCACTGATGTTTGTTAGACAGGCAGTTTCATAGGAAGAAACAGAGGTGGATGTAGAGATCTCCACTTCAGAAAATGCCAGTTACTTTGCAAACCCTTAGTTAGAGCTCCTGTTGTAATTTCAAAATCTGCTTTCATGCTTGTTTGCTTCCAATTGTTATATTTCTACTTTAGGTATAATTTGTTCAGTACATGAAAATGAACATTCTGCTCTTTACTGATGTAAATTCTAGGTATTCCAACTCTGTAACATTTCTCTGCTTAGTTCACCTAGGGTGCTCTATTTAAATCTACAGAGCACTGAATGCTTGTTAGGCAGTTTCATAGGAAGAAACAAAGGTGGATACGAACCTTGTTTAGCTACTCCTTGGGTGTTCTGTAGACTGAAATTGTTTCAAATCTTGAGTTCTTCAAAAAGATCTCCACTTTAGTGAAGGAGTGCACTAGTGGTAAGGGTGTTGGATTTTAGTCTTGAGAAAGTGAGTTCAATTCCCACTTCAGACACAAGCAGCTCTTTTTGACTCTGGGCAAGTAACACTACTTTCACGCTGGTTTGCTTCCAATTGTTATAATTCTACTTTAGGTATATTTTCTTCAGTACTTGAAAATGAGGATTCTGTTATGTACTGAGGTTCATTCTAGGCATTCCAAACTTGTAACATTTTTCTGCTTCTCTAACGAATGGTGCTCCATTGAAATCTACAGATCACTGAATGTTTGTTAGACTGGCAGTTTCATAGGAGGAAACAGAGGTGGATGTAGAGATCTCCACTTCAGAAAATACCAGTTACTTTGCAAACCCTTAGTTAGAGCTCCTGTTGTAATTTCAAAATCTGCTTTCATGCTTGTTTGCTTCCAATGTTATAATTCTACATTAGGTATAAATATACTTGATGATTCTGCTCTTACTGAGGTAAATTCTAGGCATTCCAACTCTGTAACATTTCTCTGCTTAGTTCACCTAGGGTGCTCTATTTAAATCTACAGAGCACTGAATGCTTGTTAGGCAGTTTCATAGGAAGAAACAGAGGTGGATGTAGAGATCTCCACTTCAGAAAATGCCAGTTACTTTGCAAACCCTTAGTTAGAGCACTGAATGTTTGTTAGACTGGCAGTTTCATAGGAACAAACAAAGGTGGATGTAGAGATCTCCACTTCAGAAAATGCCAGTTACCTTGCAAACCCTTAGTTAGAGCTCCTGTTATAATTTCAAAATCTGCTTTCATGCTTGTTTGCTTCCAATTGTTATTATAGTTCAATATTTTTATTGATGAAATAACAAAACATGTAACCACCGTTTACAGCATAATTCTGATACTTTACCAATCCACGGTACAAATGACTATAATACAATTGTTTCATCATCATTTATCCTCATTACCCCATTCCCATCCCCCCTATCTCCCTTCCCATCTCTTACAACACTCTACTGTGTCACTATTATGTAACTTTCCAATCAATGAAACCAATAAGTGTCAGTGTATTATATATACATTTACGTTTAACAGATATACTGGAACATAGAGAGCTTTATATCTTATAGCTCTCCACCCTTCATGTTAAAACGTATTTACCCTAAGAGCAGTCCCTCCCCCCCTCCCTTCCCAGTCCTTCAAATATAGATGTGGTTGGCATCAGCACACCGCTATTTGCTTCCAATTGTTATAATTCTACATTAGGTATAAATATACTTGATGATTCTGCTCTTACTGAGGTAAATTCTAGGCATTCCAACATTTCTCTGCTTAGTTCACCTAGGGTGCTCTATTTAAATCTACAGAGCACTGAATGCTTGTTAGGCAGTTTCATAGGAAGAAACAAAGGTGGATACGAACCTTGTTTAGCTACTCCTTGGGTGTTCTGTAGACTGAAATTGTTTCAAATCTTGAGTTCTTCAAAAGATCTCCACTTTAGTGAAGGAGTGCACTAGTGGTAAGGGTGTTGGATTTTAGTCTTGAGAAAGTGAGTTCAATTCCCACTTCAGACACAAGCAGCTCTTTTTGACTCTGGGCAAGTAACACTACTTTCACGCTGGTTTGCTTCCAATTGTTATAATTCTACTTTAGGTATATTTTCTTCAGTACTTGAAAATGAGGATTCTGTTATGTACTGAGGTTCATTCTAGGCATTCCAAACTTGTAACATTTTTCTGCTTCTCTAACGAATGGTGCTCCATTGAAATCTACAGATCACTGAATGTTTGTTAGACTGGCAGTTTCATAGGACGAAACAGAGGTGGATGTAGAGATCTCCACTTCAGAAAATACCAGTTACTTTGCAAACCCTTAGTTAGAGCTCCTATTGTAATTTCAAAATCTGCTTTCATGCTTGTTTGCTTCCAATTGTTATAATTCTACATTAGGTATAAATATACTTGATGATTCTGCTCTTACTGAGGTAAATTCTAGGCATTCCAACTCTGTAACATTTCTCTGCTTAGTTCACCTAGGGTGCTCTATTTAAATCTACAGAGCACTGAATGCTGTTAGACAGGCAGTTTAATAGGAAGAAACAAAGGTGGATACTAACCTTGTTTAGCTACTCCTTGGGTGTCTGTAGACTGAAATTTAGTTTCAGATCTTGAGTTCTTCAAATAGATCTCCACTTTAGTGAAGGAGTGCACTAGTGGTAAGGGTGTTGGATTTTGGTCTTGAGAAAGTGAGTTCAATTCTACCTTCAGACACAGGCAGCTCTTTTTCACTCAGGGCTAGTAACACTACTTTCACGCTGGTTTGCGTCCAATTTTATAATTCTACTTTAGGTATATTTTGTTCAGTACTTGAAAATGAGGATTCTGCTATGTACTGAGGTTCATTCTAGGCATTCCAAACTTGTAACATTTCTCTGCTTTTCTCACCTATGCTGCTCCATTGAAAGCTTTATAGCACTGACTGTTTGTTAGACTGGCAGTTTCATAGGAAGAAACAAAGGTGGATGTAGAGATCTCCACTCAGAAAATGCCAGTTACTTTGCAAACCCTTAGTTAGAGCACTGAATGTTTGTTAGACTGGCAGTTTCATAGGAAGAAACAAAGGTGGATGTAGAGATCTCCACTTCAGAAAATGCCAGTTACTTTGCAAACCCTTAGTTAGAGCTCCTGTTGTAATTTCAAAATCTGCTTTCATGCTTGTTTGCTTCCAATTGTTATTATAGTTCAATATTTTTATTGATGAAATAACAAAACATGTAACCACCGTTTACAGCATAATTCTGATACTTTACCAATCCACGGTACAAATGACTAGAATACAATTGTTTCATCATCATTTATCCTCATTACCCCATTCCCATCCCCCTATCTCCCTTCCCATCTCTTACAACACTCTACTGTTTCACTATTATGTAACTTTCCAATCAATGAAACCAATAAGTGTCAGTGTATTATATATACTTTACGTTTAACAGATATACTGGAACATAGAGAGCTTTATATCTTATTAGCTCTCCACACTTCATGTTTAAAACGTATTACCCTAAGAGCAGTCCCTCCCCCCCTCCCTTCCCAGTCCTTCAAATATAGATGTGGTTGGCATCAGCACACCGCTATTTGCTTCCCATTGTTATAATTCTACATTAGGTATAAATATACTTGATGATTCTGCTCTTACTGAGGTAAATTCTAGGCATTCCAACTCTGTAACATTTCTCTGCTTAGTTCACCTAGGGTGCTCTATTTAAATCTACAGAGCACTGAATGCTTGTTAGGCAGTTTCATAGGAAGAAACAAAGGTGGATACGAACCTTGTTTAGCTACTCCTTGGGTGTTCTGTAGACTGAATTGTTTCAAATCTTGAGTTCTTCAAAAAGATCTCCACTTTCGTGAAGGAGTGCACTAGTGGTAAGGGTGTTGGATTTTGGTCTTGAGAAAGTGAGTTCAATTCCCACTTCAGACACAGGCAGCTCTTTTTGACTCTGGGCAAGTAACACTACTTTCAATGCTGGTTTGCTTCCAATTCTTATAATTCTACTTTAGGTATATTTTGTTCAGTACTTGAAAATGAGGATTCTGTTATGTAACGAGGTTCATTCTAGGCATTCCAACTTGTAACATTTTTCTGCTTCTCTAACGAATTGTGCTCCATTGAAATCTACAGATCACTGAATGTTTGTTAGACTGGCAGTTTCATAAGAAGAAACAGAGGTGGATGTAGAGATCTCCACTTCAGAAAATGCCAGTTACTTGCAAACCCTTAGTTAGAGCTCCTGTTATAATTCAAAATCTACTTTCATGCTTGTTTGCTTCCAATTGTTATATTTCTACTTTAGGTATAATTTGTTCAGTACATGAAAATGAACATTCTGCTCTTACTGATGTAAATTCTAGGCATTCCAACTCTGTAACATTTCTCTGCTTAGTTCACCTAGGGTGCTCTATTTAAATCTACAGAGCACTGAATGCTTGTTAGGCAGTTTCATAGGAAGAAACAAAGGTGGATACGAACCTTTTTTAGCTACTCCTTGGGTGTTCTGTAGACTGAAATTGTTTCAAATCTTGAGTTCTTCAAAAGATCTCCACTTTAGTGAAGGAGTGCACTAGTGGTAAGGGTGTTGGATTTTAGTCTTGAGAAAGTGATTTCAATTCCCACTTCAGACACAAGCAGCTCTTTTTGACTCTGGGCAAGTAACACTACTTTCACGCTGGTTTGCTTCCAATTGTTATAATTCTACTTTAGGTATATTTTCTTCAGTACTTGAAAATGAGGATTCTGTTATGTACTGAGGTTCATTCTAGGCATTCCAAACTTGTAACATTTTTCTGCTTCTCTAACGAATGGTGCTCCATTGAAATCTACAGATCACTGAATGTTTGTTAGACTGGCAGTTTCATAGGACGAAACAGAGGTGGATGTAGAGATCTCCACTTCAGAAAATACCAGTTACTTTGCAAACCATTAGTTAGAGCTCCTGTTGTAATTTCAAAATCTGCTTTCATGCTTGTTTTCTTCCAATTGTTATAATTCTACATTAGGTATAAATATACTTGATGATTCTGCTCTTACTGAGGTAAATTCTAGGCATTCCAACTCTGTAACATTTCTCTGCTTAGTTCACCTAGGGTGCTCTATTTAAATCTACAGAGCACTGAATGCTTGTTAGACAGGCAGTTTAATAGGAAGAAACAAAGGTGGATACTAACCTTGTTTAGCTACTCCTTGGGTGTTCTGTAGACTGAAATTAAGTTTCAGATCTTGAGTTCTTCAAATAGATCTCCACTTTAGTGAAGGAGTGCACTAGTGGTAAGGGTGTTGAGTTTTGGTCTTGAGAAAGTGAGTTCAATTCCACCTTCAGACACAGGCAGCTCTTTTTCACTCAGGGCTAGTAACACTACTTTCACGCTGGTTTGCGTCCAATTTTTATAATTCTACTTTAGGTATATTTTGTTCAGTACTTGAAAATGAGGATTCTGCTATGTACTGAGGTTCATTCTAGGCATTCCAAACTTGTAACATTTCTCTGCTTTTCTCACCTATGCTGCTCCATTGAAAGCTTTAGAGCACTGAATGTTTGTTAGACTGGCAGTTTCATAGGAAGAAACAAAGGTGGATGTAGAGATCTCCACTTCAGAAAATGCCAGTTACTTTGCAAACCCTTAGTTAGAGCACTGAATGTTTGGTTAGACTGGCAGTTTCATAGGAAGAAACAAAGGTGGATGTAGAGATCTCCACTTCAGAAAATGCCAGTTACTTTGCAAACCCTTAGTTAGAGCTCCTGTTGTAATTTCAAAATCTGCTTTCATGCTTGTTTGCTTCCAATTGTTATTATAGTTCAATATTTTTATTGATGAAATAACAAAACATGTAACCACCGTTTACAGCATAATTCTGATACTTTACCAATCCACGGTACAAATGACTAGAATACAATTGTTTCATCATCATTTATCCTCATTACCCCATTCCCATCCCCCTATCTCCCTTCCCATCTCTTACAACACTCTACTGTTTCACTATTATGTAACTTTCCAATCAATGAAACCAATAAGTGTCAGTGTATTATATATACATTTACGTTTAACAGATATACTGGAACATAGAGAGCTTTATATCTTATAGCTCTCCACACTTCATGTTAAAACGTATTTACCCTAAGAGCAGTCCCTCCCCCCCTCCCTTCCCAGTCCTTCAAATATAGATGTGGTTGGCATCAGCACACGGCTATTTGCTTCCAATTGTTATAATTCTACATTAGGTATAAATATACTTGATGATTCTGCTCTTACTGAGGTAAATTCTAGGCATTCCAACTCTGTAACATTTCTCTGCTTAGTTCACCTAGGGTGCTCTATTTAAATCTACAGAGCACTGAATGCTTGTTAGGCAGTTTCATAGGAAGAAACAAAGGTGGATACGAACCTTGTTTAGCTACTCCTTGGGTGTTCTGTAGACTGAGTTGTTTCAAATCTTGAGTTCCTTCAAAAGATCTCCACTTTCGTGAAGGAGTGCACTAGTGGTAAGGGTGTTGGATTTGGTCTTGAGAAAGTGAGTTCAATTCCCACTTCAGACACAGGCAGCTCTTTTTGACTCTGGGCAAGTAACACTACTTTCAATGCTGGTTTGCTTCCAATTCTTATAATTCTACTTTAGGTAATTTTGTTCAGTACTTGAAAATTGAGGATTCTGTTATGTAACGAGGTTCCTTCTAGGCATTCCAAACTTGTAACATTTTTCTGCTTCTCTAACGATTGTGCTCCATTGAAATCTACAGATCACTGAATGTTTGTTAGACTGGCAGTTTCATAAGAAGAAACAGAGGTGGATGTAGAGATCTCCACTTCAGAAAATGCAGTTACTTTGCAAACCCTTAGTTAGAGCTCCTGTTATAATTTCAAATCTACTTTCATGCTTGTTTGCTTCCAATTGTTATTATAGTTCAATATTTTTATTGATGAAATAACAAAACATGTAACCACCGTTTACAGCATAATTCTGATACTTTACCAATCCACGGTACAAATGACTAGAATACAATTGTTTCATCATCATTTATCCTCATTACCCCATTCCCATCCCCCTATCTCCCTTCCCATCTCTTACAACACTCTACTGTGTCACTATATGTAACTTTCCAATCAATGAAACCAATAAGTGTCAGTGTATTATATATACATTTACGTTTAACAGATATACTGGAACATAGAGAGCTTTATATCTTATAGCTCTCCACCCTTCATGTTAAAACGTAATTTACCCTAAGAGCAGTCCCTCCCCCCCTCCCTTCCCAGTCCTTCAAATATAGATTGTGGTTGGCATCAGCACACCGCTATTTGCTTCCAATTGTTATAATTCTACATTAGGTATAAATATACTTGATGATTCTGCTCTTACTGAGGTAATTCTAGGCATTCCAACTCTGTAACATTTCTCTGCTTAGTTCACCTAGGGTGCTCTATTTAAATCTACAGAGCACTGATGCTTCTTAGACAGGCAGTTTCATAGGAAGAAACAAAGGTGGATACGAACCTTGTTAGCTACTCCTTGGGTGTTCTGTAGACTGAAAATAAGTTTCAAATCTTGAGTTCTTCAAAAGATCTCCACTCTAGTGAAGGAGTGCACTAGTGGTAACGGTGTTGGATTTTGGTCTTGAGAAAGTGAGTTCAATTCCCACTTCAGACACAGGCAGCTCTTTTGACTCTGGGCAAGTAACACTACTTTCAATGCTGGTTTGCTTCCAATTCTTATAATTCTACTTTAGGTATATTTTGTTCAGTACTTGAAAATGAGGATTCTGTTATGTACTGAGGTTCATTCTAGGCATTCCAAACTTGTAACATTTTTCTGCTTCTCTAACGAATGGTGCTCCATTGAAATCTACAGACCACTGAATGTTGTTAGACTGGCAGTTTCATAGGAAGAAACAAAGGTGGATGTAGAGATCTCCACTTCAGAAATGCCAGTTACTTTGCAAACCCTTAGTTAGAGCACTGAATGTTTGGTTAGACTGGCAGTTTCATAGGAAGAAACAAAGGTGGATGAAGAGATCTCCACTTCAGAAAATGCCAGTTACTTTGCAAACCCTTAGTTAGAGCTCCTGTTGTAATTTCAAAATCTGCTTTCATGCTTGTTTGCTTCCAATTGTTATAATTCTACTTTAGGTATATTTTCTTCAGTATTTGAAAATGAGGATTCTGCTCTTACTGAGGTAAATCTAGGCATTCCAACTCTGTAACATTTCTCTACTTATTTCACCTAGGGTGCTCTATTTAAATCTACAGAGCACTGAATGCTTGTTAGACAGGCAGTTTCATAGGAAGAAACAAAGGTGGATACGAACCTTGTTTAGCTACTCCTTGGGTGTTCTGTAGACTGAAATTGTTTCAAATCTTGAGTTCTTCAAAAAGATCTCCACTTTAGTGAAGGAGTGCACTAGTGGTAAGGGTGTTGGATTTTGGTCTGAGAAAGTGAGTTCAATTCCCACTCAGACACAAGCAGCTCTTTTTGACTCTGGGCAAGTAACACTACTTTCACGCTGGTTGCTTCCAATTGTTATAATTCTACTTTAGATATATTTTCTTCAGTACTTGAAAATGAGGATTCTGTTATGTAACGAGGTTCATTCTAGGCATTCCAACTTGTAACATTTTTCTGCTTCTCTAACGAATTGTGCTCCATTGAAATCTACAGATCACTGAATGTTTGTTAGGACTGGCAGTTTCATAAGAAGAAACAGAGGTGGATGTAGAGATCTCCACTTCAGAAAATGCCAGTTACTTTGCAAACCCTTAGTTTAGAGCTCCTGTTATAATTTCAAAATCTACTTTCATGCTTGTTTGCTTCCAATTGTTATATTTCTACTTTAGGTATAATTTGTTCAGTACATGAAAATGAACATTCTGCTCTTTACTGATGTAAATTCTAGGCATTCCCAACTCTGTAACATTTCTCTGCTAGTTCACCTAGGGTGCTCTATTTAAATGTACAGAGCACTGAATGCTTGTTAGGCAGTTTCATAGGAAGAAACAAAGGTGGATACGAACCTTGTTTAGCTACTCCTTGGGTGTTCTGTAGACTGCAATTGTTTCAAATCTTGGAGTTCTTCAATAAAGATCTCCACTTTAGTGAAGGAGTGCACTAGTGGTAAGGGTGTTGGATTTTAGTCTGATGAAAAGTGAGTTCAATTCCCACTTCAGACACAAGCAGCTCTTTTTGACTCTGGGCAAGTAACACTACTTTCACGCTGGTTTGCTTCCAATTGTTATAATTCTACTTTAGGTATATTTCTTCAGTACTTGAAAATGAGGATTCTGTTATGTACTGAGGTTCATTCTAGGCATTCCAAACTTGTAACATTTTTCTGCTTCTCTAACGAATGGTGCTCCATTGAATCTACAGATCACTGAATGTTTGTTAGACTGGCAGTTTCATAGGACGAAACAGAGGTGGATGTAGAGATCTCCACTTCAGAAAATGCCAGTTACTTTGCAAACCCTTAGTTAGAGCTCCTGTTATAATTTCAAAATCTACTTTCATGCTTGTTTGCTCTCCAATTGTTATATTCTACTTAGGTATAATTTGTTCAGTACATGAAATGAACATTCTGCTCTTTACTGATGTAAATTCTAGGCATTCCAACTCTGTAACATTTCTCTGCTTAGTTCACCTAGGGTGCTCTAATTTAAATGTACAGAGCAACTGAATGCTTGTTAGGCAGTTTCATAGGAAGAAACAAAGGTGGATACGAACCTGTTTAGCTACTCCTTGGGTGTTCTGTAGACTGAAATTGTTTCAAATCGTGAGTTCTTCAAAAGATCTCCACTTTAGTGAAGGAGTGCACTAGTGGTAAGGGTGTTGGATTTTGGTCTTGAGGAAAGTGGAGTTCAATTCCCACTTCAGACACAGGCAGCTCTTTTTCACTCTGGGCTAGTAACACTACTTTCACGCTGGTTTGCGTCCAATTTTTATAATTTCTACTTTAGGTATATTTTGTTCAGTACTTGAAAATGAGGATTCTGCTATGTACTGAGGTTCATTCTAGGCATTCCAAATCCTGTAACATTTCTCTGCTTTTCTCACCTATGCTGCTCCATTGAAAGCTTTAGAGCACTGAATGTTGTTAGACTGGCAGTTTCATAGGAAGAAACAAAGGTGGATGTAGAGATCTCCACTTCAGAAATGCCAGTTACTTTGCAAACCCTTAGTTAGAGCACTGAATGTTGTTAGACTGGCAGTTTCATAGGAAGAAACAAAGGTGGATGTAGAGATCTCCACTTCAGAAAATGCCAGTTACTTTGCAAACCCTTAGTTAGAGCTCCTGTTGTAATTTTCAAAATCTGCTTTCATGCTTGTTTGCTTCCAATTGTTATTATAGTTCAATATTTTTATTGATGAAATAACAAAACATGTAACCACCGTTTACAGCATAATTCTGATACTTTACCAATCCACGGTACAAATGACTAGAATACAATTGTTTCATCATCATTTATACTCATTACCCCATTCCCATCCTCCTATCTCCCTTCCCATCTCTTACAACACTCTACTGTGTCACTATTATGTAACTTTCCAATCAATGAAACCAATAAGTGTCAGTGTATTATATATACATTTACGTTTAACAGATATACTGGAACATAGAGAGCTTTATATCTTATAGCTCTCCCCCTTCATGTTAAAACCGTATTTACCCTAAGAGCAGTCCCTCCCCCCCTCCCTTCCCCAGTCCTTCAAATATAGATGTGGTTGGCATCAGCACACCGCTATTGCTTCCAATGTTATAATTCTACATTAGGTATAAATATACTTGATGATTCTGCTCTTACTGAGGTAAATTCTAGGCATTCCAACTCTGTAACATTTCTCTGCTTAGTTCACCTAGGGGTGCTCTATTTAAATCTACAGAG
>NW_021963850.1:0-166465 GCF_901765095.1 Microcaecilia unicolor
ACAGGCCTCCTCCAACTGCATTGCTGCCAGTAGGGGCTGGTGTTCAATTACTATGTTTTTAAACGCCTTAGAGAGAGGCAGGTCACCTGGAGTCTGGCAGAGCTTGCCTTCCCTCACTATTGAAAAATGTGATAGGGAAACAGCACCCCCCCACTGGCAGGCCCTGTAGGTGGAGGACTCCCGCACAGCTTAGAGGCAACGGTGTCCAGTAAGTCTGTGACAAAGAGGGAAAACTGGGCGTCACAGTTCCTTGTGGCCTAGTGGTAGTGTGGTGGACTTTGGTCCTGGGGAAAACTGGGTTTGATTCCCTGCGCAGGCAGCTCCTTGTGACTCTGGGCAAGTCCACCTAACCCTCCATTGCCCCTGGTACAAAATTAAGTATCTGAATGTATGTAAACTGCTTTGAATGTAGTTGCAAAACCTCAGAAAGGTGGTATATCAAGTCCTATTTCCCTATTTGAGATTCTGCATGGAATGGTTGAAACTATTTGTAGATTCTAGATGGAATGTTGCTACTATTGAGATTCTACATGGAATGTTAATGTTGCTATTCCACTAGCAGCATTCCATGTAGAAGCCTGCCCTTGCCAGATCAGCAACGCCGCCACACAGGCTTCTGTTTCTGTGAGTCTGACGTCCTGCACGTATGTCAGACTCACAGAAACCAGAAGCCTGTGCGGCCGTGTTGCTGATCTGCAAGGGCAGGCTTCTACATGGAATGTTGCTAGCGGAGGAGTAGCCTAGTGGTTAGTGCAGTGGACTTTGATCCTGGGGAACTGCGTTCGATTCCCACTCCAGCTCCTTGTGACTCCGGGCAAGTCACCTAACCCTCCATTGCCCCTGGTACAAATAAGTACCTGTATATAATATGTAAAACCGCATTGAGCCTGCTATGAGTGGGAAAGCGCGGGGTACAAATGTAACAAAAAAAATATTACAAGAATTGATTACTGTACATTGCGCTTCTCATGCTATTTACATTATTTTACAGAGACAGGTAGAGTAGCTAATTCAAAAAACAATGATTCTACTAATACAAATGCGTTGAACTGCACAGATCTGAGAATTGTATTATGATTTTTTGCAGTAACAACAGTCTGATGTCTACAGCAAGCAGTGCACTGGCAAGTGACTTGAAACTGCACCCCCCACCCCCCCCCCCCCCCCCCCCGACTAACCAGCAAATAGTTTCCAGGCAGTGAGCAATATTGTGTTGGTCAGTCACAGCACAATTGCTGCATTAGTTGCTGTAAGCTAATTCAGTGTTTGCAGAAGGACTATCCTCATTCCATGGCAATTTGTACTGTTATATTCAGGACCGGTGAGTTGGCAATCCTTTGGCATATCCGTGCAGTACAGTACAGCCCAGATAACAGTAGTGCAGAGCTCTGATTTGTTTCATGGTGCTGTCAGTAACATAACTCCTCACAGACCTCATGGTACACTGAGAAACAAGAGCAAGTGGTAACGGACCACAAATTATATTTTAAAAGAGCGGAGGAGTAGCCTCATGGTTATAGCAGCAGCCTAAGAAACAGGGAAGGCAGGCTTCAAAATCTCGCTTTTCCCTCTTTACCCTCTGTTCTCGGCCCTCATGATCAAAGCAAACTCTGGCGCTAGAGGCTGTTAACGCCATACTAGCGCCAGAGTTTGCAGCCGACCCATGATCAGAGCCCTCGAGCGCCTGAAACAGCGCACTCGAGGGCTCTCAGCGCAAGTAGCATGCAATGCATGCTAAACAGGGCTTCTAGCGCAATTAGCTTGCAAATGCATGCTAATTGGCACTTAACGCATTCATCCCCAATGATCAGCGACCAGCGCGCCAAAGATTGGGTCACTGGCCGCAGCAAAATCAACGCCAGCTCCGAGCTGGCGTTAGATTTTGCGGATCATTGGGGAGGAATGGTGAGCCCTGTCTAGCATGCAGTTGCATGCTGGCAGGCCCCCCTTCCCACCCCAAGGCAAACGCGAACGGGGGCTGGAGGTCCGGTGGGTCTCCAGCCCCCGAAACCCCCAGAAATCGTTGCTCCATCGGGGGGGGGGGGGCTAGAGGTCCGGTGGACCTCCAGCCCACTCAAATCCTCCCCCCAGCATTCTCCTTAAATTCCTGGTGGTCTGTGGTGTCGTGACACCCCCTGGCCCCGTCCCGGCCCCCTCCCAGCCCCCCTACCTGTGTTGGAGAGGGACGCAGCCTGCCTGCCTCCCTCCTCTTCCTGTCAGTCGAAGCCCAAAATGGCGGCGCCCAGCACCGCCACTGCCATCCTGGGATGCACTGGGCGGGGCTACAAACCATGTAAGGTCCCTCCTCCAACAGAAAGGTAGGGGGGGCCAGGAGGGGGCCGGGACGGGGCCAGGGGGGTGTCACCACACCACGGACCACCAGGGAATTTAAAACCCCCCGTCGATGGAGCAACAATTACTGGGGGTTTCGGGGGCTGGAGGACCCACCGATCCTCCAGCCCCCACCCCCCATCGCTGGGTGGGAGGGTGGGAGAGGGTTTGGCTGGCGGCCACAACGTTTTCTGGGGTTTTGGGGGGCCTCGTTGTTCGGGCCTTGGGCCAGGCTGTTTGACAGGTTTGGGCTTTTGACAAGCTCGGGGCGCAATTCTCCCCGCACTTCAACATGATAAAGATAATAGCGCTGCTTAGATTTGCATGCATTATCTTTGATCATCGATGCAGAAAAGCCCTGCGCTGTCCAGGCGCTATTTTTAGGGCACTGTTTGGAACAGCGCGGGGCTTTTGATCATGAGGGGCCTCAGGTACCAAATTAGATTTGAAGCCTTCTGGGGATAGGGAAATAGCTGCTGTACCTGTATACTTAGCTCTCTGTGAGCTAAATACAAATAAATGAGGTTCTTTCAGAAAAAACTGAGAGGATGATTGATTGATGCCTTTTGTTATCCGCATTAGATCTGATTTGTAATTTGCAGAATGTAAGTTTTATTTATATTGGAACACTGATTGTAGAGTGCTCTGTTAGAAGAAAAAAAAAATCTTCCCCAGCCACATATTTTTAAAATCCAACTTGTTTGTCTTTATTTATTTATTGCATTTGTATCCCACATTTTCCCACCTTTTTGCGGCTCAGTGTGGCTTACAATAGGATATGAATAATAGGAATACATTTGTACAATTTGGTTATGGATTACATTGTGCAAGATATACGAGACATTCAAATATCAAATTAGGAATATGACAATGGGACATCAACATAGAAATAATTGGAAGGGGACAATGGGAAGCTAAAGGGTAGTGTTAGACAAAGACATATGGTGTCCCATAGTTCCGTGGATAAGTGTATGATAGACTGGGGTGCGGGATGAGGGATCAAAGTGGATGTATATTGCATTGATGAATAGTGAGTATGGACTCTATGTGAGTTGGCTCTTTCCGTAAGTTTGTTCAAAACAGGTGAGTCTTTAGTAGTTTACGGAAGGAAGCTTGATCGTCAATCGTTCTCAGGTTGCGCGGTAGTGTATTCCAAGCCTGCGTGCTCTTGTGGGAAAAGGTTGACGCGTGCAGCGTCATGTATTTCATGCCTTTGCAAGTGGGGAAGTGGAGGTTTAGGTGTGTTCGGGATGATCTTTTAGCGTTTCAGTTATAATGAGCTGAAACTATAGCAGTCACTGAGGTTGATGTTTCTGAGAGAAATTTCCCCGGCAAACAGCTTTAGAGGCTAATGCAGAAAACACCATGAGTTACTTGGGACACAGCTTTTACTAAAGCCCTTGGCTTGAGCTATCAGCAGCAGGACACATAGGAATAAAACGAGCCCTGCTGCAGATAAGTGGAGCTAAGCTTTAGTAAAAGACCTCCACTAGTTCTCATGTTTTTGTTTTGTTTGTTACATTTGTACCCCGCGCTTTAGCATGGGAAACAGTGTTTGTGAAGTACATCTCTTTTGAAAGTAGAAACACTTTACACAGGGTTTCCTGAGTAAAAAACTTATTTAAATGAAGAGGTAATGAACTGCTGAGATGCAAAAATCATGCAAAGCAACTCGTTAACTGTTACTGCATAACAATGTGTCAAATGCTTTTGCAGGTGGAATATGCAATAAGAAAAAAAACCCCTCCCTGCCTCATTTGCATGGTAGAACATAGCACACCCATTTTGCAATACTGCTCATTAAAAAGTGTGATGGATATGAGGCTCAGTGTAATGTTGTTTGTTTTTCCTACGGCATCTCTTAGGGAGGAAGGCATCTGAGTGCAAGTCTGGAGTAGGAGAGTGTTTTTCTGAGGTTAATATATCACAATTTCTCTTCCCGTGGCTTTGCTTCCCCTTGGTTTTGTGTGGTGAGATTTATGGGTTCATAGAATCTCATCTGCCCTGATGGTAAAAAAATTTTTTAATTCTTAAAATAACAAGAAAGCAGAAGGAAGCAGACAGATGTGCTAGGCAGAACTGGGCATTGTGAGTTGCTGCTGACACATTTATATCTATTATCAGACATAACGTTTTGCCTTGGAGAACGTTTTCTCCTTTGTAATTTTAAGAGCTGGTGTCTGAAGAATTCTCTACCTCTTTCTTACAGGGTGAGGCTTAGGATGTGATATCCCCGGGAAACAGTGTGGAGTGGAGGAGTAGCCCAATGATCAGTGCAGCAGGCTTTGAGCCTACTGACCTGGGTTCAATTCCCATTACAGCTCCCTGTGACCCCAAGCAAACCACCCAACCCTCCATTGACCCAGGCTCAGAAACTTAGATTGTGAGCCCTCTAGGGGCAGAGAAAGTACCAGCATATAAAGCATACAGCATTGCAGACATCCAGTAGCACTATTGAAATGATTATTAGTGGTTAGGGTGATGGACTTTGGTCCTCGGGAACTGAGTTTGATTCCCACTTCAGGCACAGGCAGCTCCTTAACCCTCCATTGCCCCATGTAAGCCGCATTGAGCCTGTCATGAGTGGGAAAGTGCGGGGTACAAATGTAACAAAAATAAAATAGATACTATTGGAGATTCTACATGAATGTTGCTACTATTGGAGATTCTACATGGAATGTTGCTATTCCACTAGCAACATTCCATGTAGAAGGCTGCGCAGGCTTCTGTTTCTGTGCATGCCGCTGGGGGGGTGTCTGCTCCGCTGGTTCCCTGCTCCCTCTGCCTCGGAACAGGTTACTTCTGACGCAGCTCCCAGCGGCGTGCACTCGGGCACACCGGCCCTCCCGCCCCCCCCCCCTTCCTATGCCACTAGGTAAGAATGTGTGCTGAGGGGGGGTGTTGATGCGCTGAGGGGGGGGGGGTCATGCTGCACCCAAGGGGGGTGTGCACAGTGGTGAACCGCCCCGGGTGGCAGCCGCCCTTGCTACGGCACTGCTGTTTAGTGACAGTGAGCTCGCATTGGACTTATCGCAGCTTAGTAAAAGGAAGCCAATAGCATACAGGGTTTGTTATTTACATGTGTATCTTTGCACCACATATTGAACCAGGTAACCTCATATGGCCATGTTGATCAACCCAGTTTGCAAAGTGAACTTGTGCATTTACCTTTTCTCTGTGCTTATATGTGTTACTACTACTACTTATCATTTCTAAAGTACTACTAGACGTATGCAGCGCTGTACACTTGAACATGAAGAGACAGTCCCTGCTCGACAGAGCTTACAATCTAATTAGGACAGACAACAGGACAAACAAGAGATAAGGGAATATTAAAGTGAGGATGATAAAATAAGGGTTCTGAACAAGTGAACAAGGGTTAGGAGTTAAAAGCAGCATCAAAAGGTGGGGCTTTTAGCTAGATTTGAAGACGGCAGAGATAGAGCTTGACATACCGGCTCAGGAAGTCTATTCAGGCATAAGGTGCAGCAAGATAAAAGGAACGGAGTCTGGAGTTAGCAGTGGAGGAGAAGGGTGCAGATAAGAGAGATTTACCCAGTGAACGGAGTTCCCAGGGAGGAATGTAGGGAGAGATGAGAGTGGAGAGGTACTGAGGAGCTACAGAGTGAATGCACTTATAGGTCAATAAGAGGAGTTTGAACTGTATGCGGAAACGGATAGGAAGCCAGTGAAGTGACTTGAGGAGAGAGCTAATATGAGCATAACGACACTAGCGGAATATTAGCCATGCAGCCGAATTTTGAACAGATTGAAGAGGAGAGAGATGGCTAAGTGGGAGACCTGTGAGAAGCAAGTTGCAATAGTCTAAGCGAGAGGTGATAAGAGCAGGGCTTTTTTTGAGGGGGTACTGAGTACCGGAACCTTTTCCATTGTCTGCTAAAATTGACCCATGGTCCCCAAATTTTAATGAAAGAGCTCAGACTCTACACACCAATTCTGCCTTGTCATAGATTCTGTGACTGGTTGCAGGGGGCATAGGTATTGTGGGGTGGGTTCCTCAGTGATTAACCCACCCTTGAAGGGTGGCCAGGCATTTGAGTACCGGCACCTTTTTTGCTAGAAAAACACACTGGATAAGAGTGTGGATGAGGGTTCTGGTAGTGTGCTCAGGAAGGAAAGGGCGAATTTTGGTGATATTATAGAGAAAGAAATGACAGGTTTTAGCAGTCTGCTGAATATGTGCAGAGAATGAGAGGGAGGAGTCGAAGATGACCCCAAGGTTACAAGCTGATGAGACAGGGAGGAAGAGAGTGTTAGCCACAGAAATACAGAATGGTAGACATGTAGAACAGCAGTGTACTTGCACTTCAATATGGTGTCACAATGTGCATTTAAGTATCATGACTGAACTTCAGTAAACTTGTACCATTAACCATCTCAGACAAAAAGGGATGAGGATCAGAATATAGGAGCTAGATAATTAGTACATAATAGTGGACTTGAAGCAAAAGTCCAAGGGCAGCTACCCTAGTCAACAATACAGTGACCACAGAGACATAGGGTTATCCACAGGCTCGAGAACCAAAATCCTTTTCCTCTTTGCATGCTGAGAGTCAACACACTGTGCAACCGAAAGCTGGAGATGAGCAACTGGAAGGGGTCTTTCCTCTCACATGATAGTTATGACTGATTGTCTCTTGTTCTCTTGCCCAGCTCCCATCTTTACAGGTGGAGCAAAACAATTTCTAATGTGTTTGTCCTTTTTCCTAGCTGGGAGCCTCCTCCGAAAGGCTTGCCCCACCAAAAAGTACAAAATAGGGTCCAGGCAACAGTTAGCACTGGCCAAGGGCCGAGTTACTTTATAGGCAATGTTCATGGCATTTAGAGTGTCACAGTTAAAGTCATGTTTCCGAAAGTAATAATACAGAGTGCGGTTGACATGGAAAGGTAAGAAGCAGATAATGAAAACAACAACAACAATGATAATCATTTTAATGGACTTTTGTTTGGATTTGGAAGGCGTTGAGGTTGCTGAACTTGGCCGCATCAGAGTCCGAGCCATTAAACTGTAGCAAATGATGATGACCGTGAAGGGGACACAAAACAGCAAAGCCAGGCAGACCGAACTGTAGTCGACAAATTGGACAAACAGTTCCGGGCTGGTGGTGTCATGGCAGATGATGCAATCACCATTCATGCTGGTCCTGGTAAAGTAGAGCAGTGGGGACTGAAACCCGATTACGGTGATCCAGACAATGACAGATACAATCCTTGCACAGCGGACATGTCCCCAGCGCAGCAACTGAATGGGGTAGTAGACACCCAGGAAGCGGTGAATACTGATACTCAGGAGGAAGAATATACTGCAGTAGAGGTTGGTGTAGAACAGGAAACGAACCATTTTGCACAAGGCCACGCCGAAGGGCCAGTGGTTTTCCTTGGAGTAGTAATGTATCAACAATGGAAGGGACACAACGTACAAAGTATCTGATAGTGCCAAATTGAACATGTATGTGGTGGAGGCTTTCCACGGTTTAATCTTGAAGATGAACAGATAGAGAGATAGGACATTGAGGGTCAGTCCAACACAAAACACAATGCCGTAGGACACAGGAAGAAGAATGTACTTGAAATCTTCATTAAACATGCACTTGTACAGTCTCCCACCATCACTGGAGTTTGTTACGTTCGGTATCAGTCCGGCCCATGGGGTTGTTGTCGGGAAGTTCGCCATTCTCTTTAAAAGAGTAGGAAAAAAAATACTATTAATTTTACATAAAGAAAATAACAGACAACGTACTGAACATCGTGGGGAGTAATTTTATAAAGTCATTTAGGAGGCAATTCTATAACTGGGAACCTCTATTTAGGCAGTGCGAGGCTGTGTGGTTGGGCCTATTCTAAAACAGAACCAAGGTGCCTGGGACCCATTATAGAATGCTAGTGTAACCCAGTATCGACACGCCTAACATGAAGGTGCCCGCACTTATGCCAGTCATAGAGCCAGGGTAAATGCGGGCATTTAAATACAGCACATGTAAGTGGAAGCCCCCATCTATGATGCAACCATGCTGCTCCCCATAGTTCATTAAAAATTTGCTTTCGAAGGTTGCCCTTCTTCGTCAGATCGGAAATAAGCAAATGTGCTAGCTGACAGTGTATATAAGTGAAAACATTCAAGCATTACTATGACGGTCTGACAGGGTGGGAGGATGGGGGTGGGTAGGAGGTATGCATGGGGACATCAAAGCATATCATTGATATTCTAACAGGATGGGTGTGGATAGGTGAGGGGTGGGGTGATCAACAGAGACATACAGCTTTATGGTTTATAATGGGCTAGGAACCCCAGATCCTTGTTAAGTCCTTTCTGTTGGGTGTTAAAATATTCAATCATTCTGACTTCAAAGGTCTTACGTTCTTGTATGGTTTTAAAGTTAGCTTTCAGGATTCTCACTGTGAAATCACTGGTACAGTGTCCTGGTTCTGTGAAGTGCTGTCCCACCGGGGTGGGGGCCCTACTGGCTGTATTGTTCATGTGATGTCTATGTAAATTGAATCTTGTCTTAAGCATGTGGCCTGTTTCTCCAATATAGCATCCTTCGTTACATTTTTTACACTGAATGACATTTACCACAATGATATAAGTTATGTCCAATAAAAAAGGTATCATCTTATTTTCTTTTCCATGTTTTATTTTGTTTGATTTCTATTGATAACCTTAAGAGTGGACTAACACGGCTACCACACTCCTCTACTTAAAAATTTGCTAAACCTCTCTAACTGACAAACAGATCTAAGCAGTGTACAGGCTATAAAAAGAAAGGAAAATAGCTCCATTTTTCAAGAGAAAAGGGACAGATACATTAAAACAAAAGATAACAACAACAAAAAAGGGACATAAAAGAACAAAGCAAACTTCTTGCCAGCTCTATCATTCTAAACTGCCAAGTTTTCAACTCTGATTTAAAGTTCTTAAGTTTGAGAATACTGCAGACATGTAATGGTAAACCATTCCAGATGTAAGGTGCCCGAAAGAAAAAAAAAGCACAACGTTTAGTCAACTCGCAGTGCGCAAGTCTTGGTCCTGGAAGGACGAGACGGTCATTCAAGGATCTTAAGATTCAAGTGGGAGTATAGGGAATTGTAAGATTGACTTAAGTACTCTGGGTAGCCAAAGCAGTGAACTTTGAAGGTCAAAATTGCTATTTTGTATTTAACCCTTTGTTCTACAGGTAACCAATGGTATTGTTTCAATAGAGGTGTAATACGATCTGTTCAATGCGCACAGCAAAGTAGCCTAATAGCTGTAATTTCTCTAGAGAGGAATGTGGTAACCCCGTTTGCAAATATGTGCTATGTAAGTTAGGCAGGTATGTGCAAAATAATGCTTAGGCAGGATGTTTGAATTTACACACGTATATGTCATTATTCTAAACATTTATGCACTGTAATGTGCATGAATTTTATTTTTATTTCTTAGAATTTATAAACCACCTTTCTGAAAAAAAAAAAATTCACCCAAGGCGGTGTACAGCAAGAATAAGTTGATCATAGGCAACAAACAACTTCCAGCAGTAAAAGTATTCAAATATTCGAAATCACGTGATGCAGAGAGAGGATAGAGACATTCATCTTTCTCTCTTTTGCAGTATTAACTCTGAAATTTCCTTGTGCAGTGGGACGCACAGTTATTCAATTGTGCCCCAAAACCTCATGAACAAATCTGTGTGACTTTTAGGAGGAGAAATGACTGGAAAAAGGCAGCGAGCTTACTATAAAATAATGAGTGGAGTTGAACGGGTAGATGTGAAGCGTCTGTTCACGCTTTCCAAAAATACTAGGACTAGGGGGCATGCGATGAAGCTACAATGTAGTAAATTTAAAACGAATCAGAGAAAACTTTTCTTCACTCAACATTTGGTTAAACTCTGGAATTCGTTGCCAGAGAATGTGGTAAAGGCGGTTAGCTTAGCGGAATTTAAAAAAGGTTTGGACGGCTTCCTAAAGGAAAAGTCCATAGACCGTTATTAAATGGACTTGGGGAAAATCCACTATTTCTGGGATAAGCAGTGTAAAATGTTTTGTACTTTTTTGGAATCTTGCCAGGTATTTGTGATCTGGATTGGCCACTGTTGGAAACAGGATGCTGGGCTCGATGGACCTTTGGTCTTTCCCAGTATGTCAACAACAGTTGCACCAGATTACTACCGCAGTGGGTCAGGCAATGGAGCCTAAACGTACTCAGCTCTCCGACCAGCTATCCAGTATGGAGACATTGGTAGTAGATCTCACACACAGAACAGGGGAGTTAGAACAGCGGTTGTGCACATTGCAGGATGCAGCCCTGAAAACAGACGGAGCACTCGCCAGCCTGTAAAAAACTGTGGGAACAATCTGAAAAACTTGATGGCTATAAAACAGAGCCCGCCGAAACAACCTCCGGATCGTTGGACTGCCTGAAACAAGAGCAGGGAGAACATTAATTACAGAAATGAAGCGCTGGCTATCGTCAGCGTTCGCACTATCAAACAGCGTGGGTCCACTGTGTCTTGAAAGAACACATCAAAGTCGGGCATGTGAAGGAAGGGAAATGGAGGCCTCATAAGTACATAACTAATGCCACACTGGGAAAAGACCAAGGGTCCATCGAGCCCAGCATCCTGTCCACGACAGCGGCCAATCCAGGCCAAGGGCGCCTGGCGAGCTTCCCAAACGTGCAAACATTCTATACATGTTATTCCTGGAATTGCGGATTTTTCTCAAGTCCATTTAGTAGTGGTTTATGGACTTGTCCTTTAGGAAACTAACCCCTTTTTAAACTCTGCCAAGCTAACCGCCTTCACCATGTTCTCCGGCAACAAATTCCAGTGTTTAATTATGTGTTGCGCATAAGGAGGAGATTTTGTCTGGGGCTACCGATAGAAATGGGACACCCTACAATATGCTGGCAAGCCAATCAAGATATTTCAGGGCTATTCGGTGACCCTGCAGAAGGGCCACAGTCAGTTTCAACCATTGTGTGCTTCCTTAGCAGACAAAACGTAAGATTACATAAGTACATAAGTATTGCTACATATATATATGTGTGTGTTCTGTACTCCAGGAAGAGTGAATGTTTAGATTCTGAAGTTGTTAATCTCTTTTATGTACCTTGAATGAAAATGTTTTGTGCCGTTCCAGAGCCTTTCTAGGCAACTGCCTAGTTTGCCCTAATTTGTATAAGCAATACATTGATAGCTTTCTTATTTGGGACCATTATCTGAGTGCAAACTTTCTCAATTTATTGTTTTGTATTAACTGCAGAAATTTTTGTTTTCTTTACTGTTTCAGCAACAAGAGGGATGCTTCTAAATACTATATACAGTGAAACCTCGTTTTTTGTCAATAATCTGTCCGAAAACAATCGGCGAAATCCGAAACCGATGAAAACCGAGGCAATTAACGAGGACGCCCAAAATCGGGAGAAGGACTTCCGATACAAACTGGGAGATGGACGTCCTTCTTTTTCGACGAAATCCGAGGCAACCAACGAAAACCCGAGACAAATTTCTCGTTGAAAAAAATCAATGAAATCCGAAAACGATGAAAACAGACGTCAACAAAAACCGAGGTACTACTGTATATATAATTTAGATGCTGCAAGTAAACTTAGAAACATGACAGCAGGTGGGGGGAAGAGGGGGGGGAAGAGGGGTTGGTGGTTGGGAGGCTAGGATAGGGGAGGGCAGACTTACACGGTCTGTGCCCTGAAAAAGACAGGTACAAATTCAAGGTAAGGTATACACATATGAGTTTATCTTGGGCAGACTAGATGGACCATGCAGGTCTTTTTCTGCCGTCATCTACTATGTTACTATGACACATCCAGTCTGCCCATCCTCTGTAACCACTAATTCTTCCTGTTCCTAAGCGATCCCACATGTTTATCCCATGCCCTTTTAAATTCTGGAACAGTCCTCGACTCCACCACGTCCACCGGGAGGCCATTCCACGCCTCCACCACCCTTTCTGTGAAATAATACTTCCTTAGGTTACTCCTAAGCCTATTCCCTCTTAACTTTGTCATAATCCCCCTCATTCCAGAGCTCTCCTTCATTTGAAAAAGGCTCTCTTCCTGTACATAAATGCCCTTGAGATATTTAAACATTTCTGTCATGTCTCCTCTCTCCCTCCTCTCTTCCAGCTTATACATGTTGAGGTTCATAAGCCTGTCCCTATAATTTTTGCAATCAAGACCTCTTACTAATTTCGTAGCCGCCCTCTGGACCAACTCCATCCTGTTTATATCTTTCCATAGATGTGGTCTCCAGAACTGCACGCAGTACTCCAAATGAGGCCTCACCAGAGACTTATACAACGGCACTATCACCTCCTTTTTCCTGCTGCTCATGCCTCTCTTTATGCACCCAAGCATCCTTCTGGCTTTGGCCGTCGCTTTTTTTACCTGTTTGGAAGCTTTAACGTCATCAGACACAATCACCCCCAAGTCCCGCTCTTCCTTCGTACCCTGAAGCACTACACCCCCTATACTGTACCATTCCCTCAGATTTTCGCGACCCAAGTGCATGACCCTGCATTTTTTGGGATTAAACCTTAGTTGCCAAATATCGGTCCATTCCTCTAGCTTCACTAGGTCCTTCCTCATGTCATTCACACCCTCCAGGGTGTCCACCCTGTTGCAGAGTTTAGTATCATCCGCAAAGAGACAAACCTTACCAGACAGCCCTTCCGCAATATCGCTCACAAAGACGTTAAAAAGAGCCGGCCCTAGGACCGATCCCTGCGGTACTCCACTGACTACCTCCTTTTCCTCAGAGCAAGCTCCATTTACCACCACCCTCTGTCTCCTACCATTCAACCAATTTTTTACCCAATCAGTTACACTAGGTCCCGCTCCGAGGGCACTCAATTTATTTATCAGGCGCCCGTGCGGAACCGTGTCAAAGGCTTTGCTGAAATCCAAGTGTACCACATCAAGCGCCCCTCCCTCATCCAACTGTTTGGTCACCCAGTCGAAGAAGACAGTCAGATTTGTCTGACACGACCTGCCACTAGCGAAGCCATGCTGCACATCTGGCATGTTAAACTTTTCTCCCACATTGTGTATCCTTTCTGATCCTTGTTTTGTATAACTGGAGAAACGGTGCACCTAACTGATTACTTGGTGCCCTAATTTCATTTGTTATGCAAGCTATTAATTAGCTTTCTTCGGACAAGTTTAGAACTTTATTTCCCTCATTTCCACTTTTATATATAAAGGTAATCAATAGAAATAAAACAAAATAAAACATGGAAAAGAAAAGAAGATGATACCTTTTTTATTGGACACAACTTAATACATTTCTTGATTAGCTTTCGAAGGTTGCCCTTCTTCGTCAGATCGGAAATAAGCAAATGTTGGTAGATGACAGTATATATAAGTGAAACATCAAAGCATTTCAGTGGCAGTCTTAACAGGATGGGGGTGGATAGGTGAGAGACAGGGAGATATGCATGGAGACAGGAGGGTGACAAACAAAGCAGTATATTTTTATGGTTTATAATGGGCTAGAAACCCCAGATCTTTGTTGTCCTGTCTGGTGGGTGTCAAAATATTTAATCATTCTGACTTCAAAGGTCTTACGTTCCTGTATTGTTTTAAAGTTACCTTTCAGGATTCTTACTATGAAATCACTGGTACAGTGTTCTGGTTTTGTAAAGTGGCGCCCCACAGGACAGGAGTGGAATCCTGGCTGGCACTGGCATTTTTCATGTGATGTCTATGTAAATTAATTCTTGTCTTTAGCATCTGGCAAGTTTCTCCAATATAGCACCCTTCGTCACATTTTTTACACTGAATGATGTATACCACATTGGAAGATGAGCATGTAAAGGATTCCTTTATGTTGAATATTTTTCCTTTGTGAATGACTGTGGGGTCCTGTGAAATGTGAAATTAAGAAAAATCATGAAAGATCTGCAGCCTCTACTCCAGGAGGATGAATTACTGAAAGAGATATTCCCATCCCCACCAGTGCTTGCCTTCCGACAGCCACCCAACTTAAAACACAAGCTAATTAGAAGTAAGCTCCCAACTAGAGAGCTGCATGGGAACGTGGTTTGCGGGAATCCCGCAAAACCCGCAGGATTCCCGCAGGGACAGAAGCAGTTCTGCAGGGTTCCCATGGGGACGGAAGCAGTTCTGCGGGCTTCCCGCGGGGACAGAAGCAGTTCTGTGGGGTTCCCGTGGAAATGTAAGCTGCACCTGTACCAGCCTCTCATCTACCGAGTACTCAAAGTTCTTTGAGTGCTGTCTCCTCTTCCTCTTCTTTCTTGCTTTGACAGCACAAATGTGGAAAGTCTTTCATTAAGGAGGTGGTAGAGACACAAATGATGATGGAATTCAAAAAGGCATGGGATGAACACAAAGGATCTCCAATTAGAAAATGGAAGTTATATAAAACCTAACCTTAAATGGCTGCATGTGTGTGGATGTGTCAAGTGACACTTAGATGGCGACTCTGGCTTTGATGAACTAGGGCTGATACTGGGCAGACTTGTATGATCTGTGTCTCATACATGGCAATCTGGTTTAGGATGGGCTGGAAAGGGCTTAGACAGCAACGTCAGTGGCTGGAACATAAGGACAGTGCTGGACAGATTTTTACAGTCTGTGTCCCACAAATGAGAAGACAAATAGAGTGGTGGGCTTCAATGGCAACTCCAGCAGTTAGAACATAAGGGTAGGGCCAGATAGACTTCTATGGTCTACGCTCCAGAAACACGAAAGACTATAATCCAAGTATATAATATCACACTCGTTGATTTAATCATGAATTGATAATGAGTGTGACTATTGGGCAGACTGGATGGACGGTTCATGTCTTTATGGAATGCACTACCCACAGACTTGAAAACAATCAACGAAACAACTATCTTTCAAAAATTGCTGAAAACATTCCTCTTCAACAAGGCCTACAATGAGCACCCACAACCTCATTAACTCACCTCACCAACCCTCTCAACTATGAAAGCTTACCTTATACAGCTATCCAATTCACTCCCTCCCTTCTTCCCTCTTCCCTTTCTTGATTGCTACACACTACTAACTGTATCTGATATCCTGTTATGACAATGTCAACAAATCTATGTAAGCCATATTGAGCCTGCAAATAGGTGGGGGAATGTGGGATACAAATACAATAAATAAATAAATAAAATATTTGCTGTCACTTACTATGTTACAATTAATCCTCCTTGCTCCCAGGCTGATACACAGACCTCAGCTCTGACACAGGCATGAGCATCGGATGTCACCTGACCTTCTGGCACGTGCATGTGGTGACCTATCAGCACACAGTGCCAGTAAATCAGAGACACATTTTACATGTGCATACCAGAGTGTTCCAAGTTTCAACTTCAATTCCTTCCTTGCCTACAGTGCTGTGGCTCAAATCCAGAGAGAGACTGAGGGAGCTGACCGGAATGTTCTTTTATGTACCATTAAATTCTTACAGGGATGGGTTAAATTCTTGCAGGGATGGGTGGGGACGGGTTGGGATGGGTTAAATTTTTGTGGGGATAGATAAGATTCCAGTGGGGATGGGTGGGGACAGGTAAGATTCCAGCAGGGATGGGTCAGATTTCTGTCCCCGTGCAACTCTCTACTCCCAACACAGACTCAAAAAGAAGAGAATGGCACACATCCTTGCAATATATCCAGCTGCAAACTATGCCAAAACATTTCACAGGACCCCACGGTCATTCACAAAGGAAAAATATTCAACATAAAGGAATCCTTCACATGCTTATCTTCCAATGTGGTATACATCATTCAGTGTAAAAAATGTGACGAAGGATGCTATATTGGAGAAACAAGCCAGATGCTAAAGACAAGATTTAATTTACATAGACATCACATGAAAAATGCCAGTGACAGCCAGGATGTCACGCCTGTGGGGCGCCACTTTACAAAACCAGAACACTGTACCAGTGATTTCATAGTAAGAATCCTGAAAGGTAACTTTAAAACAATACAGGAACGTAAGACCTTTGAAGTCAGAATGATTAAATATTTTGACACCCACCAGACAGGACTTAACAAAGATCTGGGGTTTCTAGCCCATTATAAACCATAAAAATATACTGCTTTGTTTGTCACCCTCCTGTCTCCATGCATATCTCCCTGTCTCTCACCTATCCACCCCCATCCTGTTAGACTGCCACTGGAATACTTTAATGTTTCACTTATATATACTGTCATCTACCAACATTTGCTTATTTCCGATCTGACGAAGAAGGACAACCTTCGAAAGCTAATCAAGAAATGTATTATGTCCAGTAAAAAAGGTATCATCTTATTTTCTTTTCCATGTTTTATTTTGTTTTATTTCTATTGATTACCTTTAAAAGTGGACTAACATGGCTACCACACCACTTTTATATAGTAACATATAGTAAATGATGGCAGATAAAGACCTGTACGGTCCATCCAGTCTGCCCAACAAGATAAACTCATTTACATGGTATGTGATACTTTATATGTGTATCAGAGTTTGATTTGTCCTTGCCTTTCTCAGGGCACAGACTGTAGAAGTCTGTCCAGTACTGTTCTTGTACTAAGTTCTGAAGCTAACATCGAAGCCCCTTAAAATTTACACTCCAGCCCATCCCTATCTATTCAGTCACGATCAGGGCGTAGACCGTAGAAGTATGCCCAGCTCCCATTTTGTTTCCCCAATTACCGGCGTCTCTACACAGTCTCCGCTGAGATTCCATGGATCTATTCCTTCTGAACAGGATTCCTTTGTGTTTATCCCATGCATGTTTGAATTCCATTACCATTTTCACCTCCACCACCTCCCGTGGGAGGGCATTCCACATATCCACCACCCTCTCCATGAAAAAATACTTCCTGACATTAGTCCTGAGTCTGCCCCCCTTCAACCTCAATTCATGTCCTCTAGTTCTACCGCCTTCCCCTCTCCGGAAAAGGTTCGTTTGCGGATTAATACCTTTCAAATATTTGAATGTCTGTATCATATCACCCCTGTTTCTCCTTTCCTCCAAGGTATACATGTTCAGGTCATCAAGTCTCTCCTCGTACGGTTTGCAACTCAAATCCCATACCATTTTCGTAGCTTTTCTTTGCACCGCTTCCAGTCTTTTTACATCTTTAGCAAGATACGGTCTTCAAAACTGAACACAATACTCCAAATGGGGCCTCACCAATGACTTACAGAGGGGCATTAACACCTCCTTTCTTCTGCTGGTTATGCCCCTCTCTACGCAGCCTAGCATCCTTCTGGCCATGGCCATCGCCTTGTCGCATTGTTTCTTCACCTTTAGATCCTCCGACACCAACACCCCACGGTCTCTCTCCTGAGTCGAGCTTACTAATCTCTCCCCTCCTATCTGGTATCTCTCTTTTGGGTTTCCGCACCCCAAGTGCATCACTCTACACTTCTTGGCATTAAACCTTAACTGCCAGACCCTCGACCATTCTTCTAACGTTGGGAGATCCCTTCTCATCGTTTCTACTCCCTCCAGGGTATCCACTCTATTGGCTATTTTCGTGTCATCCGCAAAAAAGGCACACCTTTCCTTCCAACCCTTCAGCAATATCTCCCACAAATATATTAAACAGAATAGGCCCCAGCACCGACACCCTGAGGAACTCCACTGCTCACCTTCCTTTTCCTCCGAGCGGATTCCCCAGGATCAAAGTCCACTGCACTAACCACTAGGCTACTCCTCCACTTTAAGACAACTTAAGGATTAGACAACTTTAAGAAAGCAGCGCTGTTGCTAAATGTTCTGTAAAATCCAATCATAAACACATTTCTTAAGTAAGACAAACTTACCCTGCACTTTGGCATGAATTAATCTAAGTGAATATACAATTTATCAGCCAACCAACTCCTGGAAGTTGGGTGGATGGGTACATTTTTTATTTTGCTAATCTCTGATTTTGTTGTGATGGAGCTAAGAATGTTTTGGGCATTGGCTGTGAGATGAGGAACACAACAAATTTTGTATAGTGCTTTTCTTCCATAATTCTTTCATTTCCTGCAACATATGTGGAAGACAAAAATTCACAAATAACATCACAGAGAAAAAGTTATATAAAATGTTTTTACCCGACCCCTCCATTCAACCTGGCTAATATTACATAAGTACATACGCACTGCCACGCTGGGAAAAGACCAAAGGTCCATCAAGCCCAGCACTCCGTCTCTGACAGCGGCCAATTCAGGCCCCAAGAACCTGGCAAAAAACCCAAAATTTAATAACGATCAATGGACTTTTCCTTCAGGAATCTGTCCAGACCCCCTTTAAACTCAGCAAGGCCAGCTGCCATCACTACCTTCTCCGGCAATGAGTAAAGAAAAACTTTCTCCAATTTGTTTTAAACCTACCACATTCTAATTTCATCTTGGGTCCCCTGGTTCTATTACTGTTATAAAGCGTAAACAAACGCTTCACATCTGTCCCCTCTACCCCACTCATTATTTTGTAGACCTCAATCATATCACCCCTCAGCCGCCTTTTTTCCAGGCTAAAGAGTCCTAGCCTTCTTAACCTCTCCTCATAAGGTAGTCGTCCCATCCCTTTTATCATTTTCGTCGCCCTTCTCTGCACCTTCTCCAATTCCTTTATATCTTTTTTGAGATGAGGCGACCAGAACTGAACACAATACTCATATTATTTAGTGCAGAGCTATTTGCCTGGGATAAAAATGTGTCATTTCAAAATGACAGAAGACATAATATCCACAGATATTTTGCACTAAAGTTTACTCTACCTTTGCCCAGTCTCTTAATCTGGCCATTCCAAAGAAAATTAGAAGCGGACCAAAGTAGGAATGAGAGAGTGATATTTACATATCAAGTTTTAATTTAACATAATTAAACATAAACATAAGTACGAGCTAAGGAGCAGTGCTGACTAGTGATTTGAAGCCAATCACTTACCTGTGAGGCTAGGAAAGAATGTTTTATCGCTGCTGCGGGATTCAGGTGCACCTCATTTCGTTCACTCTCCCTGGATTACTACTGCAGAGTGCTTTTAAACCAGAAAGCTGAGTGTGTGCAGCCATGTAATTAAATACATAGTCACCCTGCTCTGAGCTTCATTTGGACTTTCACAAGGAAGCTTTATGAAAAGGAAAACAATCAATTAGGCCACCCTGAGCCCTGTTATTATCTTAAATTGCCTTTGGATTGGTAGCATGGAATATTATTACTCTGGAATCTTGTTACTCTTTGGGATTCCGGAATCTTGCTACTAAAAGCCTACCTGTTTGATGCTGCTTTTAATTCCTAACTTGTCACCTGCTCGTAACCTTTATCTTGTCTTCCTCTCTTCAATAATCCCTTTTCCCTATCCACCTTATAATTGAAAGAGAAAAACGCCTAGATTTCGACCCAAATCGGGAGATAGACGTTTATCTCACAAAAACGAATAAATCGGTATAATGGAAAGCCGATTTTGGACGTTTTCAACTGCACTCCATCGCGGAAGCGTACAAAGTTGACGGGGGCGTGTCGGAGGCGTGGCGAAGGTGGAACTGGGGCGTGGTTATCGGCCGAGGAGAGATGGGCGCCTTTCGCCGATAACGGACAAAAAGTATGCGTTTGTAGCTAGAATTTAGGGCACTTTTCCTGGACCCTGTTTTTTCATGAATAAGGCCCCAAAAAGTGCCCTAAATGACCAGATTACCACCAGAGGGAATCGGGGATGACCTCCCCTGACTCCCCCAGTGGTCACTAAACCCCTCCCACCACAAAAAATGATGTTTCACAACTTTTTACTTTCACCCTCAAATGTCATACCCACCTCCCTGGCAGCAGTATGCAGGTCCCTGGAGCAGTTGTTAGGGGGTGCAGTGGACTTCAGGCAGGTGGACCCAGGCCCATCCCCCCCCTACCTGTTACAATTGTGCTGCTTAATGCTTAGTCGTCCAACCCCCCCAAACCCACTGTACCCACATGTAGGTGCCCCCCTTCACCCCTTAGGGCTATAGTAATGGTGTAGACTTGTGGGCAGTGGGTTTTGAGGGGGATTTGGGGGGCTCAACACACAAGGGAAGGGTGCTATGCACCTGGGAGCTCTTTTACCTTTTTTTTTGTTTTTGTAAAAGTGCCCCCTAGGGTGCCCGGTTGGTGTCCTGGCATGTGAGGGGGACCAGTGCACTACGACTCCTGGCCCCTCCCACGAACAAATGCCTTGGATTTATTCGTTTTTGAGCTGGGCGCTTTCATTTTCCATTATCACTGAAAAACAAAAACGCCCAGCTCACAAATTGTCGAATAAAACATGGACGTCTATTTTTTTCCGAAAATACGGTTCGGTCCGCCCCTTCACGGACCCGTTCTCGGAGATAAACGCCCATGGAGATAGACATTTTCGTTCAATTATGCCCCTCCACGTGTCCTATCTGTCTGTCCTACCCTTATGTCTTATTTGTCCTGTCTGTCTGTCCTGATTTAGATTGTAAGCTCTTTTGAGCAGGGACTGTCTTTTCTTCATGTTAAATTGTGAAGCGCTGCGTACGACTGGTAGCGCTATAGAAATGATTTGTAGTAGTAGTAGTACTATTTGGGTTTCTGCGGATACAATGTTGCTACTTTTTGAGATTCTGTATGGAATTTTGTTACTCTTTAGGATTCCAGAATCTTGCTTGTTCTTTAGGGTTCTACATGGAATGTTGCCATTAATTGGGTTTCTGCCAGGTACTTGTGACCTGGATTGGCCACTGTTGGAAACAGGATACTTGGCTAGATGGACCATTGGTCTGCCCAGTATGGCTATTCTTATGTTCTTAGTAACCTGACACAGAACACTGTTCCATGAGGTCTTTCTTCCAGAAATCAAATTGTGACATGTTCTTCCAGAAATAAACTGGAAAGGAAGGAGGGGGCTTTCCTTCTTTTCCTCTTTGACTAACTACTGAAAGTTTTCTGTCTGCTGAATTAATGTGCTGGTATAAGGTTCAGGAACGGAATCTGCAACAGTGGTCCAGGAGGTGCTTGTCCATAATCCTTCGGGGAGTCCAGGGTGATCAGTGGTGGGGAGCAGGGCTTAAAACCTTTGGGGCATGTGGGACTCCTGGCATTGAATATCCGAGAATGTACACTGACGTATAAGAACATACAGTATTTGTTGTCATACTGGGACAGAACGAAGGTCCATCAAGCCCAGTTTCCTGTTTCCATCAGTGACCAATCCAGGTCACAAGTACCTGGCAAGATCTCAGACCAGTAAAACAGATTTTAATCTGCTTATCCTACAAATAAGCAGTGGATTTTCCCAAGTCCATCTTAATAATGGCTTATGGACTTTAGGAAAGGATCCAAACCTTTTTTAAACCCTACAAGCTAATTGCTTTTACCACATTCTCTGGCAATGAATTCCAAAGTTTAATTACACATTAAGTGAAGAAATATTATTTTATGATTTGTTTTAAATTTACTACTTAGTAACTTTATTGCGTGCCCCCCAGTCCTATCTTATTCCACGCCGGATTTTCAATTTTTCATCAAAGGTCTTTCTCAAGACTATTTTTCAACATCTGTTTGTACCAACGTTTATTGATCATTTGATGGTTTTACATATGTTTTATAAAGACTCCTGAAGCAGGCTTACTGCCAAAACATGGTGCTGTGTCGAGTCTTCGCCAATAAATGTTTTACCACCATCTGAAGTCTCCTCATTTGTTCCTGGTCAGCTTGGTCCATTTCCCACTCCCTTCTTTTCGCTGTTTTCATGGTGGGATCTCAGTGTTCCTCTGCCTTGGCAGACCTTCACCTATCCCAAACCATAGCACAAATAGAGAGGGTAGAACAGCATACAACCAAAGTATACAGACACAAAAAAAAAGCAACACTGGAGTACTTTATTAGCAGATGACCCGACACGGGCCGTGTTTCGGCGTCAGAAGACACCTGCCTCAGGGGTCAGAATGATTCTGCAATGTATAGATAATGTAGGTCAAGTGCCTCAACACATACGGCTTTTACTGGTTACCGGTGTACAGGAGGAGGCTTTTTGCTAGAGCCCGCTTTTTCGCGCTACGGCGAACATTTTAAGCGACAACACTTATTGCTAAGGAGGCTAGGGCTTTTCAGCTTGGAGAAGAGACAGCTGAGGGGAGACGTGATAGAGGTATATAAAATAATGAGTGGAGTGGAAGAGGTGGATGTGAAGCGTCTGTTCACGCTTTCCAAAAATACTAGGACTAGGGGGCATGTGATGAAACTACAGTGTAGTAAATTTAAAACAAATCGGAGAAAACGTTTCTTCACCCAACACGTAATTAAACTCTGGAATTCGTTGCCGGAGAACATGGTGAAGGTGGTTAGCTTGGCAGAATTTAAAAAGGGGTTAGACGGTTTCCTAAAGGACAAGTCCATAAACCGCTACTAAATGGACTTGGGAAAAATCCACAATTCTGGGAATAACATGTATAGGATGTTTGTACGTTTGGGAAGCTTGCCAGGTGTCCTTGGCCTAGATTGGCCGCTGTGGTGGACAGGATGCTGGGCTCGATGGACCCTTGGTCTTTTCCCAGTGTGGCATTACTTATGTACTTATGTACTTATTCTGACCCTTGATGCAGGGTCTTCTGCGCCGAAACACGGCCCGTGTCGGGTCATCTGCTAATAAAGTACTCCTGTTGTCCTAGTCTTGAAGGCCCTATCCCAAACCATACCATTACCCAAAACATATATCTCTACTCCACTCTATAGAATGCTTTCTTGGCATCAAAAGACACCGAGAAGGCTGGTATATCCAGCTGTTTTGCTAATTGCATTACCTGGATGCAGAGCCTGGTGCTACTGGCAGAGCTGAGGTATGACCACTTAATCTTTTCCTTGAAATATATGGTGTTACTTATGATTCAGGTTTTTATATGATTTTTTGTATACATGATCTCTTTATATATGATTGTTGTATGACTTTTGTATGTTTTTTAGACTCCTGAGGCAGGCGCACAAGCGCCGAAACACGGCTGCTGTGTCAAGTCATTTGATGACCATTAATTTGTAACTACATACATCTCCCTGGGTTATTGAAAGAGCCCGACCATCCTACTCCTTTTTTGCTGTGCTGCTGGCAGAGGGCCTGCTACCTGCAAAATCAGTTTGATCTAGTTGCGTGAGCTTTTAGATATATTTTGCTAATCTCATTGCAAATACTTTATCATTATTTTCCCATCTGCACTGATAAGTGATAGAAGATAGAGATTTACGTTCCAAGACGTATGAAGAGAGGCTTGCTGACCTGAACATGTACACCCTGGAGGAAAGGAGGAACAGGGGTGATATGATACAGACGTTCAAATACTTGAAAGGTATTAATCCGCAAACGAATCTTTTCCGGAGACGGGAAGGCGGTAGAACGAGAGGACATGAAATGAGATTGAAGGGGGGCAGACTCAGGAAAGATGTCAGGAAGTATTTCTTCACAGAGAGGGTGGTGGACGCTTGGAAAATTCGTTTATTAATGGAAACGAAAAACCAGATACATAAAAGCTAAAAGGTACATAAATACCCCTCAATCCCCTATTTACAAAGACAGACCAAACCCCCTACCCCCCCAACACAGTCAAATAAATTCAAACAAATTCAAGGTGGCTTCAATCGCACATGTTTCCACCATTTGCAAAATGTACCCCTCCCTACTTCTACCCGCTCCCAACGTGCCACTTCCCACACAGCTCCAACAATATCCCAGCTAACCCGTTCTACTGACCTGAACTCCTGGCGCAGGGAGACTCCGCACCGTGCCATCCAAAGATAGAAACGGACAATGACCGAGATCAAGAACTCCGTCCCTGGGTCCAAGCCCCCCGACCCCTGCCCCCGCCTGGTGGACGCTTGGAATGCCCTCCCGCGGGAGGTGGTGGCGATGAAAACGGTAACGGAGTTCAAACATGCGTGGGATATGCATAGAGGAATCCTGTGCAGAAGGAATGGATCCTCAGAAGCTTAGCTGAAATTGGGTGGCGGAGCAGTTGGGGGGAAGAGGGGGTGGTGGTTTTTCCTGTGGAATCAGATTCCACTAAAAGATGTTACTTTGGTGGATATCTGGAGAGTTTTTATTTGTTGCATTTGTATCCCACATTTTCCCCACCTATTTGCAGGCTCAATGTGGCGTACAATGTTCCGTCATGGCATTCACCATACCAGATTAAAAGATACAATTGGTATTACATAAAGAACATGGATAACATAATGGAATTAAGCAATCAGTTATAGAAAGAAAACAATTGTCATTTGAAAGATACTGTTCCTCAGTTATGTATTTTTTTTCTCATCAGATAGGGGTTAAGCTCCAAGATATGGACACTAGAATTGCCTCTATAGATAAAAATCAATCTCAGAATTTGTCTCAGATTAAGACATTGCAGAATGCTAATGTTTGCTGGTATCAAAGACGACTTATATATACAGAGGTGCCTTGATAATTTAGAAACTATCAAACATATAAATGGCAAGAGGCGTACTCACTCGCAAATGCGCAGTAGAGACCCTCTCTGTCCCGCCCCCACGTCAATACGTGATGACGGGGGCATGACAGAGAGGGAACCTGCGCACCTGCGAGTGAGGGAACCGCCGTCGCCATCGCTCCCCCCCCAGGGTTGCCGCTACCGCTCCCCCCACCCACCCGGAGTCGCCACCGCCACCCACCCTCCACCCAGGCCGGGTACCTGGCTTCACTATTCAAACCGCCGGAACGCAGCACACAGCTCATCTGAGCTGCCGTTGGCCTTCCTTACCTGCCTGTGTCCCGCCCTCGCCGACGTTACGTCACACGAGGGCGGAACACACGCAGAGAAGAAGGAAGGCGGACGGCAGCTCAGATGAGCTGTGTGCTGCGTTCCGGCGGTTTGAATAGTGAAGCCAGGTACCCGGCCCGGGTGGAGGGGTGGCGGAGGGGACTCCGGGAGGGGGGGTGGCGGCGGCGACCCCGGGGGGAAGGGGCGGCGGCGACCTATCCGGGGGGGGCCTTTCAAACCCCCCCCTTCGTTTACTAGCCCGTTTTTACAGGCTCAACGGCTAGTGTTAAGAATAAAGTATTTGTGGTTTTTAAATTTTCCAATTCAGCACTTGCCAACTCCAGAAATACTCTTGAAGAAATGCCTCAAGGAAGTTTTGCTTTTTGATACAGTTGTTTCAATGTCCTTTTTGAATTGCTATTATGCATTTATTCAGTAGCCAAGGCAGGAAGGGCTGGATTCTCTTCATTTAACTGAATTTCTTGAAGGTTCTCAACCACCGCCAACTCCGGGCTCCACCCTTTCTGCCTCGCCTCACCCCACGCCTGGAATAAACTCTCTGAGCCCATACGCCAGGCCCCCTCCCTGCCCATCTTCAAATCCTTCCTCAAAGCCCACCTCTTCAATGTCGCCTTCGGCACCTACCCACTACACCTCTATTCAAAAAATCTAGACTGCCCCAACTTGACATTTCGTCCTTTAGATTGTAAGCTCTTCTGAGCAGGGACTGCCCTTTTTTGTTAAACTGTACAGCGCTGCGTAACCCTAGTAGCGCTCTAGAAATGTTAAGTAGTAGTAGTAGTAGTATATTATTCAAACAAGGGCAACCCTACGAGTGACCTTCAATACGGAGCAAGAAAAAAGTGAAAATACTGAAGTTATATTTTGCTTGTGGTCATCCTAGTGATTTTTTCCCTGATGTGACCAGAGTTACTCGGCTGCATAGGAAGCAGTTTTTGGCTCTTAGGCAGCGAGCTTTGGCTCTGGGGTCATCTCTTCTTCTTTGCTACCTCTGTCATTATTTCATTACTTTTCAAGCACGGAGATATATTTATTATGACCCTTTTCAACTGGAATCTTTTCTACTATTAAGAGAAAAGGAAAAGGTGGATTCTAAGGCAGAAATTTAATGGATCAGATATTTTGGATATTGTACTATATCCTTGTTTTTTACAGAATTATGAGGGTCTTTTACTAAGGCCGTAGTAAAAGACTCCCTATGTTCTTTGATATTCCTTTTTTATTTATTTATTTTTATTTTATTTGTTACATTTGTATCCCACGTTTTCCCACCTATTTGTAGGCTCAGTGTGGCTTACATAGTACTGGAGAGGCGTTACAGACTCCGGTGTAAACAAATACAAAGTGATATTGTGGTAAGATCAAGTTCATGTGGCACAGCCACATTATGGAAGAGTTGTGTTCGACTAGGAAGATGTGTGTGTAAATTGAATTGATGCCAGTTAGCCCTCCCCAGAGCTATCCGATCAATCAGTGACTATCTACCCTTCCGGAAATCACTAAAAGCTCAACTGTTCAAGCAAGCCTACCCAAATGACCCAGGTTAATCCTATGAACTCATCTACCCATTACATATCCAGGAGAAAGCAACATTGACCTAGATTACTTCTACCACCTAATTTCCCTATGCTTATCCCATGTCTCATCACCCTCCACCTCCTCTACCCCTCCTCCAATGCACACTTTCCCTTGCTCATACCTCTCCTACTCCTTTCACTTTCGCCCTTCTCTACCTACCTGTTTCTTTTATTAATCTACTATACTTAATTTATATTTCTTCATCAAAACTCTTTAATCCCTGTTACTATGTAAGCCGCATTGAACCTGCTTTGAGTGGGAAAGCGCGGGGTATAAATGTAATAAATAATTATGTCCATTACGTTCTTTAGTTTTGTTGTGTTGCAGAAATCAGGCATTTATGTTGGATCGGTAGGGTATGCCTTTTTAAACAGGTTAGTTTTTAGTTTTTTCCCAGAAGTTTAGGTGGTCATACGTGGTTTAAAAGGCTTTTGGTAAAGCGTTCCACAGTTGTGTGCCTATATAGGAGAAATTGGATGTGTAAGTCAATTTATATTTGAGTCCAGTGCAGATTTAGGTATGTTCGTGTTGATTCAGATGTGTTTCTGGTTGGTAGGTCGATCAAGTCTTGTCATGTATCCTGGGGCTTCGCCGTAGATAATTTTGTGGACCAGGGTACAGATTTTGAAAGCAATGCGTTCTTTGATTGGGAGCCAGTGTAGTTTTTCGCGGAGGGCTTTTGCGCTTTCAAATCTCGTTTTTCTGAAGATAAGCCTAGCTGCTGTGTTTTGAGCGGTCTGAAGTTTCTTTAATGAATTAATGAAATCAGTACTGTTTAAGAAGGCTTATTCCCCAGGTTCAACATAGTCCGAACTAACTCTTACCATTAATATGATTCAAGGACACTAATTACCCGTTATTATCATTTACCTATCGCTGTTTATTGTTATTCTATTCATACTTCTCAATTGTATAATTGTACCTCTTGTACTGTAGCCTTATTACAGATTTATTGTAAGCCACTTTGAGCCTGCAATCAGTGGGGAAAATGTGGGATATAAATGTAATAATAAATAAATATATAATGTTTGGTTTTTTTTGCATCCCGCATAAATTCCATTGCAGTAGTCTACATGGCTTAGTACCATTGATTGTATCAGGTAGCGAAATGTTTTCCTCGGGAAGAATTGCTTCACACGTTTCAGTTTCCACATTGAATGAAACGTTTTCTTTGTTGTGGATGTCTCTTGGCTGGTTTATTTCTTGCTATTGTACGATGTAGGGTACGCTCAGAAAATGCAGAAAAAGATAACGCTTCTAAGGAAGCACAGGCGAAACAGGGGCTCGCTGTAGGGCGGTTCCAACAGTGTACGCCAGTAAAGAGATAAGTACCTTTTTTTTAGTTACATTTGTACCCCGCACTTTCCCACTCATGGCAGGCTCAATGTGGCTTACATGGGACAATGGAGGGTTAAGTGACTTGCCCAGAGTCACAAGGAACTGCCTGTGCCTGAAGTGGGAATTGAACTCAGTTCCTCAGGACCAAAGTCCACCACCCTAACCACTAGGCCACTCCTCCACTGTTGCTACTATTTGAGATTCTACATGGAATGTTAATGTTGCTATTCCACTAGCAACATTCCATGTAGAAGTCGGCCCTTGCAGATCACCAATGTGGCCGCGCAGGCTTCTGCTTCTGTGAGTCTGACGTCCTGCACGTACGTGCAGGACGTCAGACTCACAGAAACAGAAGCCTGCGCAGCCTTCTACATGGAATGTTGCTAGTGGAATAGCAACATTCCATGTAGAATCTCCAATAGTATCTATTTTATTTTTGTTACATTTGTACCCTGCGCTTTCCCACTCATGGCAGGCTCAATGTGGCTTACATGGGACAATGGAGGGTTAAGTGACTTGCCCAGAGTCACAAGGAGCTGCCTGTGCCTGAAGTGGGAATCGAACTCAGTTCCCCAAGACCAAAGTCCACCACCCTAACCACTAGGCCACTCCTCCACTCTGCATGCTGTACTGACTCAAGATAAAGTATTCTGATAGGATAAAATTTGAAAATAAAATAAATAAGCTTAGCCAGAGGTTTTCTGACTCATTAAGAAGCTCACCAGATATCCACACTCTTTAGGATTCCAGAATCTTGCTTGTTCTTTAGGGTTCTACATGGAATGTTGCCATTAATTGGGTTTCTGCCAGGTACTTGTGACCTGGATTGGCCACTGTTGGAAACAGGATACTTGGCTAGATGGACCATTGGTCTGCCCAGTATGGCTATTCTTATGTTCTTAGTAACCTGACACAGAACACTGTTCCATGAGGTCTTTCTTCCAGAAATCAAATTGTGACATGTTCTTCCAGAAATAAACTGGAAAGGAAGGAGGGGGCTTTCCTTCTTTTCCTCTTTGACTAACTACTGAAAGTTTTCTGTCTGCTGAATTAATGTGCTGGTATAAGGTTCAGGAACGGAATCTGCAACAGTGGTCCAGGAGGTGCTTGTCCATAATCCTTCGGGGAGTCCAGGGTGATCAGTGGTGGGGAGCAGGGCTTAAAACCTTTGGGGCATGTGGGACTCCTGGCATTGAATATCCGAGAATGTACACTGACGTATAAGAACATACAGTATTTGTTGTCATACTGGGACAGAACGAAGGTCCATCAAGCCCAGTTTCCTGTTTCCATCAGTGACCAATCCAGGTCACAAGTACCTGGCAAGATCTCAGACCAGTAAAACAGATTTTAATCTGCTTATCCTACAAATAAGCAGTGGATTTTCCCAAGTCCATCTTAATAATGGCTTATGGACTTTTAGGAAAGGATCCAAACCTTTTTTAAACCCTACAAGCTAATTGCTTTTACCACATTCTCTGGCAATGAATTCCAAAGTTTAATTACACATTAAGTGAAGAAATATTATTTTACGATTTGTTTTAAATTTACTACTTAGTAACTTTATTGCGTGCCCCCCAGTCCTATCTTATTCCACGCCGGATTTTCAATTTTCATCAAAGGTCTTTCTCAAGACTATTTTTCAACATCTGTTTGTACCAACGTTTATTGATCATTTGATGGTTTTACATATGTTTTATAAAGACTCCTGAAGCAGGCTTACTGCCAAAACATGGTGCTGTGTCGAGTCTTCGCCAATAAATGTTTTACCACCATCTGAAGTCTCCTCATTTGTTCCTGGTCAGCTTGGTCCATTTCCCACTCCCTTCTTTTCGCTGTTTTCATGGTGGGATCTCAGTGTTCCTCTGCCTTGGCAGACCTTCACCTATCCCAAACCATAGCACAAATAGAGAGGGTAGAACAGCATACAACCAAAGTATACAGACACAAAAAAAAAGCAACACTGGAGTACTTTATTAGCAGATGACCCGACACGGGCCGTGTTTCGGCGTCAGAAGACACCTGCCTCAGGGGTCAGAATGATTCTGCAATGTATAGATAATGTAGGTCAAGTGCCTCAACACATACGGCTTTTACTGGTTACCGGTGTACAGGAGGAGGCTTTTTGCTAGAGCCCGCTTTTTCGCGCTACGGCGAACATTTTAAGCGACAACACTTATTGCTAAGGAGGCTAGGGCTTTTCAGCTTGGAGAAGAGACAGCTGAGGGGAGACGTGATAGAGGTATATAAAATAATGAGTGGAGTGGAAGAGGTGGATGTGAAGCGTCTGTTCACGCTTTCCAAAAATACTAGGACTAGGGGGCATGTGATGAAACTACAGTGTAGTAAATTTAAAACAAATCGGAGAAAACGTTTCTTCACCCAACACGTAATTAAACTCTGGAATTCGTTGCCGGAGAACATGGTGAAGGTGGTTAGCTTGGCAGAATTTAAAAAGGGGTTAGACGGTTTCCTAAAGGACAAGTCCAGAAATACTCTTGAAGAAATGCCTCAAGGAAGTTTTGCTTTTTGATACAGTTGTTTCAATGTCCTTTTTGAATTGCTATTATGCATTTATTCAGTAGCCAAGGCAGGAAGGGCTGGATTCTCTTCATTTAACTGAATTTCTTGAAGGTTCTCAACCACCGCCAACTCCGGGCTCCACCCTTTCTGCCTCGCCTCACCCCACGCCTGGAATAAACTCTCTGAGCCCATACGCCAGGCCCCCTCCCTGCCCATCTTCAAATCCTTCCTCAAAGCCCACCTCTTCAATGTCGCCTTCGGCACCTACCCACTACACCTCTATTCAAAAAATCTAGACTGCCCCAACTTGACATTTCGTCCTTTAGATTGTAAGCTCTTCTGAGCAGGGACTGCCCTTTTTTGTTAAACTGTACAGCGCTGCGTAACCCTAGTAGCGCTCTAGAAATGTTAAGTAGTAGTAGTAGTAGTATATTATTCAAACAAGGGCAACCCTACGAGTGACCTTCAATACGGAGCAAGAAAAAGTGAAAATACTGAAGTTATATTTTGCTTGTGGTCATCCTAGTGATTTTTTCCCTGATGTGACCAGAGTTACTCGGCTGCATAGGAAGCAGTTTTTGGCTCTTAGGCAGCGAGCTTTGGCTCTGGGGTCATCTCTTCTTCTTTGCTACCTCTGTCATTATTTCATTACTTTTCAAGCACGGAGATATATTTATTATGACCCTTTTCAACTGGAATCTTTTCTACTATTAAGAGAAAAGGAAAAGGTGGATTCTAAGGCAGAAATTTAATGGATCAGATATTTTGGATATTGTACTATATCCTTGTTTTTTACAGAATTATGAGGGTCTTTTACTAAGGCCGTAGTAAAAGACTCCCTATGTTCTTTGATATTCCTTTTTTATTTATTTATTTTTATTTTATTTGTTACATTTGTATCCCACGTTTTCCCACCTATTTGTAGGCTCAGTGTGGCTTACATAGTACTGGAGAGGCGTTACAGACTCCGGTGTAAACAAATACAAAGTGATATTGTGGTAAGATCAAGTTCATGTGGCACAGCCACATTATGGAAGAGTTGTGTTCGACTAGGAAGATGTGTGTGTAAATTGAATTGATGCCAGTTAGCCCTCCCCAGAGCTATCCGATCAATCAGTGACTATCTACCCTTCCGGAAATCACTAAAAGCTCAACTGTTCAAGCAAGCCTACCCAAATGACCCAGGTTAATCCTATGAACTCATCTACCCATTACATATCCAGGAGAAAGCAACATTGACCTAGATTACTTCTACCACCTAATTTCCCTATGCTTATCCCATGTCTCATCACCCTCCACCTCCTCTACCCCTCCTCCAATGCACACTTTCCCTTGCTCATACCTCTCCTACTCCTTTCACTTTCGCCCTTCTCTACCTACCTGTTTCTTTTATTAATCTACTATACTTAATTTATATTTCTTCATCAAAACTCTTTAATCCCTGTTACTATGTAAGCCGCATTGAACCTGCTTTGAGTGGGAAAGCGCGGGGTATAAATGTAATAAATAATTATGTCCATTACGTTCTTTAGTTTTGTTGTGTTGCAGAAATCAGGCATTTATGTTGGATCGGTAGGGTATGCCTTTTTAAACAGGTTAGTTTTTAGTTTTTTCCCAGAAGTTTAGGTGGTCATACGTGGTTTAAAAGGCTTTTGGTAAAGCGTTCCACAGTTGTGTGCCTATATAGGAGAAATTGGATGTGTAAGTCAATTTATATTTGAGTCCAGTGCAGATTTAGGTATGTTCGTGTTGATTCAGATGTGTTTCTGGTTGGTAGGTCGATCAAGTCTTGTCATGTATCCTGGGGCTTCGCCGTAGATAATTTTGTGGACCAGGGTACAGATTTTGAAAGCAATGCGTTCTTTGATTGGGAGCCAGTGTAGTTTTTCGCGGAGGGCTTTTGCGCTTTCAAATCTCGTTTTTCTGAAGATAAGCCTAGCTGCTGTGTTTTGAGCGGTCTGAAGTTTCTTTAATGAATTAATGAAATCAGTACTGTTTAAGAAGGCTTATTCCCCAGGTTCAACATAGTCCGAACTAACTCTTACCATTAATATGATTCAAGGACACTAATTACCCGTTATTATCATTTACCTATCGCTGTTTATTGTTATTCTATTCATACTTCTCAATTGTATAATTGTACCTCTTGTACTGTAGCCTTATTACAGATTTATTGTAAGCCACTTTGAGCCTGCAATCAGTGGGGAAAATGTGGGATATAAATGTAATAATAAATAAATATATAATGTTTGGTTTTTTTTTGCATCCCGCATAAATTCCATTGCAGTAGTCTACATGGCTTAGTACCATTGATTGTATCAGGTAGCGAAATGTTTTCCTCGGGAAGAATTGCTTCACACGTTTCAGTTTCCACATTGAATGAAACGTTTTCTTTGTTGTGGATGTCTCTTGGCTGGTTTATTTCTTGCTATTGTACGATGTAGGGTACGCTCAGAAAATGCAGAAAAAGATAACGCTTCTAAGGAAGCACAGGCGAAACAGGGGCTCGCTGTAGGGCGGTTCCAACAGTGTACGCCAGTAAAGAGATAAGTACCTTTTTTTTAGTTACATTTGTACCCCGCACTTTCCCACTCATGGCAGGCTCAATGTGGCTTACATGGGACAATGGAGGGTTAAGTGACTTGCCCAGAGTCACAAGGAACTGCCTGTGCCTGAAGTGGGAATTGAACTCAGTTCCTCAGGACCAAAGTCCACCACCCTAACCACTAGGCCACTCCTCCACTGTTGCTACTATTTGAGATTCTACATGGAATGTTAATGTTGCTATTCCACTAGCAACATTCCATGTAGAAGTCGGCCCTTGCAGATCACCAATGTGGCCGCGCAGGCTTCTGCTTCTGTGAGTCTGACGTCCTGCACGTACGTGCAGGACGTCAGACTCACAGAAACAGAAGCCTGCGCAGCCTTCTACATGGAATGTTGCTAGTGGAATAGCAACATTCCATGTAGAATCTCCAATAGTATCTATTTTATTTTTGTTACATTTGTACCCTGCGCTTTCCCACTCATGGCAGGCTCAATGTGGCTTACATGGGACAATGGAGGGTTAAGTGACTTGCCCAGAGTCACAAGGAGCTGCCTGTGCCTGAAGTGGGAATCGAACTCAGTTCCCCAAGACCAAAGTCCACCACCCTAACCACTAGGCCACTCCTCCACTCTGCATGCTGTACTGACTCAAGATAAAGTATTCTGATAGGATAAAATTTGAAAATAAAATAAATAAGCTTAGCCAGAGGTTTTCTGACTCATTAAGAAGCTCACCAGATATCCACACTTCAGAAAATCATGAGAATTCTGGATAGCGAAGCTTTCACTCTGAGAAAAGCAAAAGCGAAAGCGCAGCTCTGAAGTCTTTTCCTCTGCAAGTAAAACGCAATACATTTGCACCTTGGAGAGTCATAGCTTGCTTTATCAGTATTTCAGCAAGCTCCAAGTGAAGATTGTATTGTGTGATGTTGCAATTAATAAATCAAGATTCATTAAAAAATAAAATAAAATTCTCCTCTGCACCATTTCCAGGTGAAACTCTCCCCATCGTGCCATCTAACGGCAAATACATAGGAATGTGTATTCATTCGAAATAACAGCAAACATCAACGACATTGTCTATATTGCTGCATGAAATTTTATGTTTTTCACAGCTTGCAGAAGAGACGGCTGAGGGGAGACATGATAGAGGTATATAAAATATTGAGTGGAGTGGAACAGGTGGATGTGAAGCGTCTGTTCACGCTTTCCAAAAATACTAGGACTAGGGGGCATGCGATGAAACTACAGTGTAGTAAATTTAAAACAAATCGGAGAAAAGGTTTCTTCACCCAACGCGTAATTAAAGTCTGGAATTCGTTGCCGGAGAACGTGGTGAAGGCGGTTAGCTTGGCAGAGTTCAAAAAGGGGTTAGACGGTTTCCTAAAGGACAAGTCCATAAACCGCTACTAAATGGACTTGGGAAAAATCCACAATTCCAGGAATAACATGTATAGAATGTTTGTACGTTTGGGAAGCTTGCCAGGTGCCCTTGGCCTGGATTGGCCGCTGTCGTGGACAGGATGCTGGGCTCGATGGACCCTTGGTCTTTTCCCAGTGTGGCATTACTTATGTACTTATGTACCTCACATGTTGTTAACAGGGCGCACTTATGAAAGAGTGTGTTCAATTACCGAAGAGTGGGCACTATTTGCAAAGAGGGTAGACGCTTTTCGAAAGATTGCATTCTCTTTGCAAACAGGGCCCGCTCTTCGTGAAAACTGTGCACTCTTTCAAAAGAGAGCATGCTCTTTCCAAATTACTTTGCAATATTAACAACATTGCTTCCATAACAAAAAAATACCCCCCCCCAAAAGAAAATCCCAGAAACAAAATGAACATTCCCGCAAAAAAACATGGGAAATGATATGACACGAACATTTTTGAACTTCCCAAAAAAACAGCGCTTCTGGAGGAAAGTTATTCATCTTTGGAAGTCACCATTGGATGAGGTAGCCTCAGTAGCCGTTGCCGTTTGTTCAGTGATGGCATCAATTCATTTAAAAGCAATAAAATGAGCAGAATTTCAGTTCTTAGCATAATATTTATTGCCCGGAAAGCTGTATTATCGTTCTGAATGCATGCTTGATGCTCACTGGTATAGCTATAGAATCTAAGAATTTTTCCATCTGCTAACTATCCGGATTTTTAGGCTCTGTCAAAGCATTAAATATATAAGCAGTTCTTGTTATATATATGATTTGCATGGCTTTTGCTATGTTGCTTAAATTAGTCTTTTAGACCTCGTAATTGTGCATCCTTCTTCCTGGTGACAATCACTTGAGATCAGTAACTATTTTTGGCTGTCTTGCCTCTCTTGTTATTTAATTGGTTGCATGCCACTCGTTGCAGAGTTATTTGTACGCTTATATGTTGTCTGGTTTGGGAAATTCTTAATAAAGTATGCCTATATAGACATAAGAACATACGCATTGCCGTACTGGGACAGAACAAAGACCCATCAAGCCCAGTATCCTGTTTCCAACAGTGACTAATCCAGGTGAGATCCCAAAAGAGTCAAACAGAATTTACGCTGTGTGTCCTAGAAATAAGCAGTGGAATTTGCCATCTTAATAATGGCTTATGGACTTTTCTTTCGGGAAATTATCCAAACCTTTTTTTAGACCCAGCTAAGCTAACTGCTTTGACCACATTCTCTGGCAATGAATTCCAGAGTTTAATTATAAGTTGAGTGAAGAAATATTATCTTTGATCTGTTTTTAATTTACTACTTTGTAGCTTCATTACATGCCCTAGTATATTTGGGAAGAGTAAACAAGCGATTCACGTCCACCCTTTCCACTCCACTCAGTATTTCATAGGCCTCTATCATATCTCTCCTCAGCCGTCTTTTCTCCAAGCTGAAGAGCCCTAGCCGCTTTAGCCTTTCCTCATAGGGAAGTCGTCCCATCCCCTTTATAATTTTCGTTGCCCTTCTATGTACCTTTTCTAATTCCACTGTATCTTTTTTGAGATGCGGTGATAACCTTTGATTCCTTATCTCCAATTCCCCCCTCTTTTTGAAAATGATGGCTGTAACACCTCACAATGCACAATAGAGCCTAACCACTGAAAAATTGAGTGATGACAGATAAATTAATTCCCGTTCCAAACCTAAACACCCTTGTTAGAATTTGGATTCCCTCGACTGCTTCACAATAATGGCTCTCCTGCACTTCTCCCAGGCCTCTTTGACTTCTGTTACTGGTATTATTTTGTAAGACTGTGGCATGAACTCACCGCATCTTTCATGTAAATATTTTCCTTTGTTATTGATCAGATAGTACCTCCTTGCTCCATTCTCCTCCAGAACCATGCCATGAGCCTTCATTTACAACTGTTCTCCTATGGCTCCTAGTTTGATCATTTCAGCAATGGTCCTGCGGCTAAGATCCAATGAACCGACACTCCTTCTGCAACTCTGGGGCCCTATGCGTCTACGCGCACCCAACGCTAGCCAAAATGGAGTTACCGCCCGACTACCACGTGGATCTTGCGGTAATTTCATTTTTGGCGCTTGTCCGATATGCGCGTCTGAAAAATATTTTTTATTTTCAGGCACACGTAATGGGACACATGCCAAGTGGCATTTGATGCGTGTAGGTCATTACCACCCGGATTCTTTACCGTTAGGTCAATGGCTGGCGGTAAGGTCTCAGCCCCAAAATGGACGCGTGGCAATTTTGATTTTGCTGCACATCCATTTTTGGCAAAAAAGGCCCTTTTTTACAGGAGCGCTAAAAAATAGATCGGCGCATGCCCAAAACCTGCGCCTACACTACCACAAGCCAAGCTTAGATTGAGTGAAGATGGCCGATGGACAGGAGCTCAAGTGAGAAGTTCCTGAGTCAAAAGCGCTCCCGGGCTGAACTGGCCCTCAGAGCCGCCACTCTGTGAGCGACCTGAGCGTCCAACGACGGGAAAACAATGAGGGTGAGCCGTAGCTGTATTCCAGTGGCTTCGGGCGGCCACCCCAGAGACGGCTTTGTCGACCTGGGCATGGCCATTGGCGATCTTACCTGACCACGTGACTACGCAGCGCAGACCAGTCGAGACACGGTGAGTTGCCGCAAGCAAGCAGCGAATCCCCCGTAATACAGAAAGCCTGATGCCGCATTGCTGAGGCCGTTGCCCAAAATCACCGGGAGATTACGAGCCGCTTCTCACCACTGACAAACTCCATGTGAGAACGGGCCCACGTGGTGGAGGACCGGAGAGCAGCCAAGACAGCCCACTGACCTTCCCCCTTGAAAACTGATGCCCTCTAAAGGCCGACTACAACCCTCTGACCCCAGGCAGGTCCCGGGTGCAATCCGTGGTGAGGGAACACCGTGCAACCAGTAGTAGAACAGCTGATCGCTCGCCGACTGGGGCCGAAATGGCAGAGAGAGAGGAATGCGCCGAACAGCTGATCGCCTGCTGATCCGGTGGAGCGGTGGTCAGAGGAACACCACGACCGCCAACCGACTCAGATCGGAATGGCGGAGAGAGGAGAACGCGCGCTGAGCATCTGATCACTCACCTACAAGGTGGAGCATTGGACAGAGTTGCCCTAAGGTGTAAATCCGACAACGACCCCAACTGTTCCCGCGAACTTCCACCGATTGCAACGGTCCACAGTGAGAGACACTGACACCGGGTGAATCAACGCTTAGACGACCCCCCTCAACCCGAGACTGCAGTGATTAATGTATTACAAACCTGCCTAAGGTCTTTCTACTGCAGTAGCCATTTAGGCAGGCACAACCATCGAATTACTGTACTAGGGAACTGTTTTGAATTTAACTGCTTACCTGACTGTATAATTTAGTTTCCATGTTTTAACTTACTTCCAATGCTAATCAAGAACTTTACCTTACTAACCAGGTATTTAACTTTCCATGTTTTAATCTACTTCTCAACGCTAATCAGACACCTCACAGCCCTAGATGCTTTCTAAGTATCTTACAACACCACACCAGTGCTTATATAGCTTATATAGCTAAACATTACCCACACACTACTAACACACTCCCCTACTACACTACACTACACTGCACTGCACAACTAACACTGATATGAACACCAGCAAACTACTCCTAACTATTTACTGTCTCTCCCTAATCCACCACGCACCCACATTCCCTAGTATAGACAACAATACTCCCACAATACACAAATCAATCACACAACCCATACACAACATGCCTACCCAAAACATCAAAGTATGGAACGAAAAACCTATTACCCATGGACAACATCATCAGAGAGGAAAGAAAGGACTTAACAAACTTAAATACCAAGAAGACAGACAACTGATAGAAATCATCACCACATCGAGCGCAATTGAACCCCACCAGTTAATACAAATAGGCTACATCAATGCCAGATCAGCAGTTAATAAAACCACGATAATAACCGACTGGATCACAACCGATCACCTTGATGTCTTACTTATTAGCGAAACTTGGATCCATGATGCGAAAGACCCCATAAACTTAGAGCTCTGTCCTCCAGGATACAAAATTACCCACTGGACAAGAGATGGAAAAAGAGGAGGAGGAATAGCCATAATCTACAAATCTCAATTCACAATCACAACAACAGCAGAATCCATTAGTCCCCAACTTGAAATAGCCTCAGTCAGAATCAACCACCCAACCCTACGTGACCACCTCAACCTAATCCTATTTTACAGACCCCCAGGCAACTGTCATGACTCCCAAACACATTTCATGGATTTCATATCGAACAATTGTATCTCCACTCAAAACCTTCTCATAATAGGTGACATCAACCTTCACCTTGAAGATACTGACTCAAGTAACATACGCGAATGCAAGGACTTCCTCCAATTATGGGAGCTCCAATGGCCAAACACGCAACCCACCCACAACAAAGGACACACTCTAGATATCATTACTCACAAATTCTCATCAGAACAAAATCTCACACTAATAGATACAAAATGGACACCTACACCATGGTCAGATCACTACAGAGCAAACCTCTCCCTTCACTGGCGAACAAAAAAGGCTCAACAAAAACAAGAACAACAAACCTGTACAACGAGAGGCAAATAGACCCACTAACATTCTGGCAACAATTCTACACCGACGAATGGACAATACCGATAGACTCAATTTCTCCAACAACGGGACGACAAATGCAAAACCGTACTAGACAACATAGCACCGCTACAAACCAGAACCTCAAGCAGAAAAAACTCAATACCATGGTTTAATGAAGAATTGAAAGAACTAAAAACACAAGTCAGAAGACTAGAAAGAGCATGGAGCAAGAAAAAAGACGAAACCACACTCAAAAACTGGAAACAACTACAAAGAAAATACAAATACACCATTAGACAAACTAAAAGTACATATTACAAAACCAAAATAGAACCAAACTACAAGGATACACACAAACTCTTTTCACTCGTAAACAAACTACTAAACACTACACCAGCCACTTCCAATAATATGGACACCCCATCTGCAACCAATCTTGCGAACTACTTTAATGAAAAAATTATAAAGCTTCGACTTATGATACCAACCAACACAACTGATTACACAAACCTCCTCGAATGCCTAGACCCAATACCTGGGGAACACCCAGCAGATCGATCATGGACCAACTTTGATACGCTCTCGCTCGACGACATCTCACAATCGCTTGGCAGATACGCCAAGTCGCAATGCAAACTAGACATCTGCCCGACTAGCCTAATTAGATCAGCCCCTAAACAATTCAAAACAGACCTCACGAAACACATAAACTACAGGCTTCAAAATGGTCTCTTTCCCACGGAGAAAAGAAACATCTTACTCACTCCTCTACCTAAAGATGCCAAGAAAGACACAATGGACATAACCAATTACCGCCCAGTAGCATCTATACCCCTCATAACCAAACTCATGGATGGCATAGTGACGAAACAACTCACTGAATACTTAGATAACCACTCAATTCTGCACGAGTCCCAATCAGGATTTAGGACGAATCACAGCACCAAAACTGTTCTAGTGTCTGCAATGAACTCATTCAAACAAGCAATTGCAACCGGCAATAGCATACTCCTCCTACAATTCGACATGTCTAGTGCTTTCGACATGGTAAATCATGGAATACTATTACTTATACTAGAATACTTTGGAATAGGAGGTACAGTTCTCAAATGGTTCAGAGGATTCCTGACCACAAGATCATACCAAGTAACAACGAAGACGGACATATCAGAAACATGGACACCTGAATGTGGAGTCCCCCAAGGATCCCCCTTTTCACCAACCCTCTTCAACCTAATGATGACACCTTTAGGCAAATTACTAGCCAACCAAAACCTCAACCCTTATATATATGCAGATGATGTCACGATCTATATCCCATTTAAACACAACCTAAATGAAATCACCAACGAGATCAACCAAAGCCTCCAAATCATGCACTCTTGGGCGGATGCATTCCAGCTAAAACTCAACGCAGAAAAAACACAATGTCTTGTACTCACATCACAATATAACACAAACAACTTCACCACCATAACCACACCATGCCTTCCCATCTCACAAAATCTGAAAATTCTCTGAGTTACCATTGATCGAAACCTCACACTTGATACCCACGTGAAGAAAACGACGAAAAAGATGTTCCAATCCATGTGGAAACTCACTATTGCCCTGTGGAAAGCAAAAAAGCGGTTGACACAGAGAAAGTGCTCGAATATCGGGGGTTCAGCTCCTAAAGAAGCGACAGCGAAACAGGAGCTCGCTGTAGAGTGAACCTACAAAAAAAGCCCGTAGAAAACGCCCAGTACAAGGTAAGTGCTAATTCCTATATAAAAATATATAAAGAAAATAAGATAAAAAATAGGAGTTCAAGCATTTAACAGCGGGAGAAAGACTAGTGAGGATTCCTGCTGTTTACCGCACTGGGAAGCAAAGTGATCCAGCGGCACAGCAGTGCGGTGCTTTTCCATATAAAGGGAAACAGCGCTGGGAATGAAGTCCCTTACCTGTAATATTAACAAGCTGTATGAGGCACCGCAGTTTGCAATTGTGTGGTTAGAATTGATATTCTTTGAGCAAACGTTCAGTATATAATACTTATTCAATGGCAATTTTTACAGCATTATCAGACATACACAGCACTGTAAAGTGGGAATGAGTATTCAAGTTCAACATGTCACTGCCCCAAAGAGCTGACAATCTACTAAAAGTGACATAACCAGCTACCATCATATTAGTAACTCATGTCTAAGTAAGTGTATTATGTGCTGTTATATTCAAGGACCGGTGAGTTGGCAATCCATTGGCATATCCATGAAGTGCAGTACAGCCCAAATAATAGTAGTACAGCCACTCTGATTTGTTTCATGGTGCTGTCAGTAACGTAACTCCTCACAGACCTCACGGTACACTATGAATCAAGAGCCGCAAACGAACCTTTTCCAGAGATGGGAAGGAGGTAGAACAAGAGGGCATGAAATGAGATTGAAGGGGGGCAGGACTCAAGAAAAATGTCAGGAAGAATTTTTTTCACGGAGAGAGTGGTGGATGCTTGGAATGACCTCCCGCGGGAGGTGGTGGAGAGGAAAACGGTAACGGAATTCAAACATGCGTGGGATAAACATAAAAGAATCCTGTTCCGAGGGAATGGATCCTCAGAAGCTTAGCTGAGCTTGGGTGGCACAGCCGGTGGTGGGAGGCGGGGCTGGTGGATGGGAGGCGGAGATAATGCTGGGCAGACTTATACGGTCTGTGCCAGAGCCGGTGGTGGGAGGCGGGGCTGGTGGTTGGGAGGCGGGGATAGTGCTGGGCAGACTTATACGGTCTGTGCCCTGAAAATGACAGATACAAATCAAGGGGCTGGTTGGGAGGCGGGCTAGTGCTGGGCAGACTTATACGGTCTGTGCCCTGAAAATGACAGATACAAATCAAGGTAAGGTATACACAAAAAGTAGCACATATGAGTTAATCTTGTTGGGCAGACTGGATGGACCATGCAGGTCTTTTTCTGCCATCATCTACAGTACTATGTTACTATGAAACAACAGCCAAGTGGTAACGGACCACAAATTATTTAAAAAGAGCGGAGGAGTAGCCTCATGGTTATAGCAGCAGCTTAAGAAACAGGGAAGGCAGGCTTCAAAATCTCGCTTTTCCCTCTTTACACTCTGTTCTCTCAGGTACCAAATTAAATTGGAAGCCTTCCGGGGATAGGGAAATACCTGCTGTACCTGTACTTAGCTCTCTGTGAGCTAAATACAAATAAATAAAGGCTCTTTCAGAAAAAACCTGAGAGCATGAGCTGTGTGTTGATTGATGGATGCCTTTTGTAATCCACTTTAGACCTGATTGGTAATTTGCAGAATGTAAGTTTTATTTATATTTGTAACACTGATTGTAGAGTGCTCTGTTTAGAAGAAAAAAAAAAATCTTCCCCAGCCACATATTTTAAAATCCAACTTGCTTGACTTTGGTTATAATGAGCTGAAACTATAGCAGTCACTGAGGTTGATGTTTCTGAGAGAAATTTCCCCGGCAAACAGCTTTAGAGGCTAATGCAGAAAACACCATGAGTTACTTGGGACACAGCTTTTACTAAAGCCCTTGGCTTGAGCTATCAGCAGCAGGACACATAGGAATAAAACGAGCCCTGCTGCAGATAAGTGGAGCTAAGCTTTAGTAAAAGACCTCCACTAGTTCTCATGTTTTTGTTTTGTTTGTTACATTTGTACCCCGCGCTTTAGCATGGGAAACAGTGTTTGTGAAGTACATCTCTTTTGAAAGTAGAAACACTTTACACAGGGTTTCCTGAGTAAAAAACTTATTTAAATGAAGAGGTAATGAACTGCTGAGATGCAAAAATCATGCAAAGCAACTCGTTAACTGTTACTGCATAACAATGTGTCAAATTGCTTTTGCAGGTGGAATTATGCAATAAGAAAAAAAAACCCCTCCCTGCCTCATTTGCATGTGTAGAAAAATAGCACACACATTTTGCAATAGTGCTCAATAAAAAGTGTGATTTGGAATATGAGGCTCAGTGTAATGTTTGTTTGTTTTTCCTACGGCATCTCTTAGGGAGGAAGGCATCTGAGTGCAGTCTGGAGTAGGAGAGTGTTTTTCTGAGGTTAATATATCACAATTGCTCTTCCTGTGGCTTTGCTTCCCCTTGGTTTTGTGTGGTGAGATTTATGGGTTCATAGAATCTCATCTGCCCTGATGGTTAAAAAAAAATTAAATTCTTAAAATAACAAGAAAGCAGAAGGAAGCAGACAGATGTTCTAGGCAGAACTGGGCATTTGTCAGTTGCTGCTGACACAGATATATGTATTTATTTATTTTATGTATTTATTTATTTATTTTCTGCATTTATAGCCCACATTTTCCCACCTCTTTGCAGGCTCAATGTGGCTTACAAATACCGTAGTGGCGATCGCCATTTCCGGAATAAGAAGTACAGAAGAATGTTCCAATCAGAGTATATAGAGTACGTGGAGGAGCATAATCGAACGGAAACGTCTATCTCCATGGGCGTTTATCTCCGAGAACGGGTCCGTGAAGGGGCGGACCGAACCGTATTTTCAAAAAAAAATAGACGTCCATGTTTTATTCGACAATTTGGGAGCTGAGCGTTTTTGTTTTTCAGCGATAATGGAAAATGAAAGCGCCCAGCTCAAAAACGAATAAATCCAAGGCATTTGTTCGTGGGAGGGGCCAGGATTCGTAGTGCACTGGTCCCCCTCACATGCCAGGACACCAACCGGGCACCCTAGGGGGCACTTTTACAAAAAAAAAAAAAAAGGTAAAAGAGCTCCCAGGTGCATAGCACCCTTCCCTTGTGTGTTGAGCCCCCCAAATCCCCCTCAAAACCCACTGCCCACAAGTCTACACCATTACTAGGCTTAGAAGGGGGGCACCTACATGTGGGTACAGTGGGTTTGGGGGGTTGGACGACTAAGCATTAAGCAGCACAATTGTAACAGGTAGGGGGGATGGGCCTGGGTCCACCTGCCTGAAGTCCACTGCACCCCCTAACAACTGCTCCAGGGACCTGCATACTGCTGCCAGGGAGGTGGGTATGACATTTGAGGGTGAAAATAAAAAGTTGTGAAATGGCATATTTTGTGGTGGGAGGGGGTTTGTGACCACTGGGGGAGTCAGGGGAGGTCATCCCCAATTCCCTCCAGTGGTTATCTGGTCATTTAGGGCACTTTTTGGGGCCTTATTCATGGAAAAACAGGGTCCAGGAAAAGTGCCCTAAATTCTCACTAAAAACGCATATTTTTTTTCCATTATCGGCGAAAGGCGCCCATCTCTGATCGGCCGATAACCACGCCCCAGTTCCGCCTTCACCACGCCTTTGACACGCCCCAGTCAACTTTGTACGCTTCCGCGATGGAGTGCAGTTGAAAACATCCAAGTTCGGCTTTCGATTATACCGCGTTATTCGTTTTTGGGAGATAAACGCCTATCTCCCGATTTAGGTCGCAATATAGGCGTTTTTGTCTTTCAATTATAAGCTGGACAGTAAATTAGAATAAAATCGGTAATCAATACATTTCAGGTGCTGAAATCAAGGGTAGTGAAAAGCGTTCAATAATGACAATGTGATAAAGTAACCAAAAATAAGAATAATTCAATGTTAACTAATTGTGGTACAGTTCTGATGTCCTGTTTTTTTTTTTTTTTTAAGAAGGGTCCTTATTATCAGACATAACATTTTGCCTTGGAGAAAGTTTTCTCCTTTATAATTTTAAGAGCTGGTGTCTGAAGAATTCTCTACCTCTTTCTTACAGGGTGAGGCTTAGGATGTGATATCCCCAGGGAAACTGTGGAGTGGAGGAGTAGCCCAATGATCAGTGCAGCAGGCTTTGGGCCTACTGACCTGGGTTCAATTCCCATTACAGCTCCTTGTGACTCCAGACAAGTCACCCAACCCTCATTTACCCCAGGTACAAAAACATACATTGTGAGCCCTCTAGGGACAGAGAAAGTACCTGCATATAAAGTGTACAGCCCTGCAGACATTTTTTGAAGTGATTATTAGTAGTAATAGTTCAAAGCAGGAAATTCAAGCTTAGATAACTGAAGCTCTTTATTAATGTAACAAGATAAATAATTATGAGAAAGGTATTGAACAGAGCGTGTCTGGGTTTGCCACACTTGATTCAAAGTCTCATTAAAGCAGTACATTTTCTCTAGCGAAAAAGGTGCCGGAACTCAAATGCCAGGCCACCCTTCAGGGGTGGGGTGATCACTGAGGGACCCACCCCACAATAGCTGGGCACCCTGCACTAGTCACAGAATCTATGACAAGGCAGAGTGTGTGTGGAGAGCCTGGGATCTTTCATTAAAACTTGGGGACCATGGGTCAGGTTTAGCAGACAATGGAAAAGGTGCCGGTACTCAGTACCCCCAAGTACCCCCTCAAAAAAAGCCCTGCATTAAAGAAAGATAGTTCCAAGTTCATCAGAAATCCAATAGCCTTTCCTGTTTGAGTGAATTATTTAACACTCGTCCTTTTGTCTCTAAGGGGTCCTTTTACAAAGGCGGGCTGAAAAATGGCTTGCGGTAGTGTAGGCGCAGGTTTTGGGAGCGCGCCGATCCATTTTTTTTTAGCGCACCTGTAAAAAAAGGCCTTTTTGAAACTTTTGCCGAAAATGGACGTGCGGCAAAATGAAAATTGCCGTGCATCCATTTTGGGTCTGAGACCTTACTGCCAGCCATTGACCTAGCGGTAAAGACTCATGCGGTAACCAGGCGGTAATGACCTACATGCGCCAAATGCCACTTGGTGCGCGTCCATTAAGCGCACCCAAAAATAAAAAACATTTTTCAGACGCGCATATCGGACCCGCACCAAAAATGAAATTACCGCAAGAGCAACGTGGTAGTCAGGCGGTAACTCCATTTTGCCATGTGTTGGGGGCGCGAAGACGCTTACGCGGCTTAGTAAAAGGGTCCCTATCTGATTACATATCTGAAAGTATTGTCTTATGGGAAAAAATATATAACACGGCAGGGATGTAGCCAGACTTCGGTGGGAGGGGGGTCCAGAGCCTGAGGTGAAGGGCACATTTTAGCCCCCCCCCAGCGCCACCGACCCCCCCCCCCCACCGCCACCACCACCAACAACTTTGACCCCCCCCACTGACGACCCTCTTGACCCCCCTCCCACCGCCAACCCTCCCCCGCTGTCACCTACCTTTCCTGGCAGGGGACCCCAACCCCTGCCAGCCGAGGTCCTCTTCTTCCTTTGTTCTGCAGGACGTCACACTCAGAAACAGAACGAAGGAAGAAGAGGACCTCGGCTGGTGGGGGTTGGGGTCCCCCGCCAGCAAAGGTAGCAGACGGTGGGTTGACGGCAGGAGGGGGGTCGAGAGGGTTGTCAGCAGGGGGTCCAGGGCCAAATCTACGGGGGCCCAGGCCCCCGTGGCCCCACGTAGTTATGCCCCTGTAACACGGGGAGCTTGCCAGATGTTAGCTGAAGTGAAAATTGATACTACAGTACACTACAAATGTATTTGTATTGGAGATTGAGTTGAAGATCCCAATGTGGCAATACTTATGTACTTATGAGTTGACGATCTGCCACCAAAGTCAAAGCTAATGTTCTGGAAGGCAACAGCAGTAGAAGTAAAATATAAGCAAATAACAAATAAAGATGAACCCACAGCAAAACACTCCTTGTCTTGAATACGCAAAACATATGTTTCAATCCTTCAAACTGGTATCTTCAGTGTGCTCAGACAACTGAAAAGACCAGTGTGGATCTAAAGATGTTACAGCAGAGCCACTGAAATCATCAGTCACGGTCATGGGGCTGAAAACACACCTACATTTAAGGCACAATAACTTACACCAGCCCTACACTGGAGTAAATGCCCTCATCTGGATGTTATCACAAACACATGTAAATGAGAGTCTATAATTTATGTGTGTTCTTTTGTCCTGTTTGTCTGTCCTAATTAGATTGTAAGCTCTGTCAAGCAGGGACTGTCTCTTCATGTTCAAGTGTACAGCGCTGTGTTCGTTTAGTAGTGTTATAGAAATGATAAGTTGTAGTAGTAGTAGTCTTTGGGATTCCGGAATCTTGCTACCCTTTGGGATTCCAGAATCTTGCTACTCTTTGAGATTCTGCACGGAATCTTGCTACTCTTTGTCTTTATCACTTATTCGTCCTGTTTGTCTGTTCTAATTAGATTGTAAGCTCTGTCGAGCAGGGACTGTCTCTTCATGTTCAAGTGTACAGCGCTGCGTACGTCTAGTAGTGCTATAGAAATGATAAGTTGTAGTAGTAGTAGTAGTCTTTGGGATTCCGGAATCTTGCTACCCTTTGGGATTCTGGAATCTTGCTACTCTTTGAGATTCTGCACGGAATCTTGCTACTCTTTGTCTTTATCACTTATTGTCCTGTTTGTCTGTCCTAATTAGATTGTAAGCTCTGTGGAGCTGGGACTGTCTCTTCATGTTCAAGTGCATGGCACTGCGTACATCTAGTAGCGCTATAGAAATGATAAGTAGTAGTGATCAGCTGACGCTGTTTCCAAAATCCACCCATGTGCACACCCACAGGTAAAATACGCACAGTCAAATCATGGTGTGTATTTTTCCTCTAGTCAGTATTCTACAAAGGTCATTTATGGCTATGGTTTATTGAATTTGCTATACTGCCCTTCCTGGTACACATAACACCTGACACTAGGCGGCTTCTTATACAATTCACCCATAGCCAGTGATTCCCAAACTTTGTCCTGGAAGCTCCCCAGCTAGTCAGTTTTTCAGAATATCCACAGTGAATATCCATGAGAGAGATCTGCATGCATGCAAATCTGTCTAATGAATATTCATCGTGGATATCCTGAAAACCTGACTGGCTGGGGAGGCTCCAGGACCAGGTTGGGGAGTCACTCAGTGCCCATAGTTTTTTCAAGAACTTTCTAAAACATCTTTATTCATTCCCATTGCTTCCCTTCACTGTGATTTCTCACAGGCTTCCTCCTTCTGTTGAACTGCGGATGCCTGAGGGCCCCTTCCTCTGTAAGAGTTCTCTGGGAAGGGAGCATTTCAGGGGCATGTTTGACTTTTACACGTGACAAATAATGTTAGATGTGTCGGGGTGGGTAATTCTATAAGAAGTTTTGGAAAGTACACGCATAAATGACTGCAATTTCATCGTGGACACACATATTTTTATTTTTTATTAGTGATACTTTCCAGCTTATAATTGAAAAAGAAAAACGCCTATATTGCGACCCAAATCGGGAGATAGATGTTTATCTCACAAAAACGAATAAAGCGGTATAATCGAAAGCCGAATTTGGACGTTTTCAACTGCACTCCGTCGCGGATGCGGACAAAGTTGATGGGGGTGTGTTGAAGGCGTGGTGAAGGCGGAACTGGGGCGTGGTTATCGGGCGATCAGAGATGGGCGCCTTTCGCCGATAATGGAAGAAAAATATGCGTTTTTAGCGAGAATTTAGGGCACTTTTCCTGGACCCTGTTTTTCCACGAATAAGGCCCCAAAAAGTGCCCTAAATGACCAGATGACCACTGGAGGGAATCGGGGATGACCTCCCCTGACTCCCCCAGTGGTCACAAACCCCCTCCCACCACAAAATATGCCGTTTCACAACTTTTTATTTTCACCCTCAAATGTCATACCCACCTCCCTGGCAGCAGTATGCAGGTCACTGGAGCAGTTATTAGGGGGTGCAGTGGACTTCAGGCAGGTGGACCCAGGCCCATCCCCCCCCCCACCTGTTACACTTGTGCTGGTAAATGGGAGCCCTCCAAACCGCCCCCCAAACCCACTGCACCCACATGTAGGTGCCCCCCTTCACCCCTTAGGGCTATAGTAATGGTGTAGACTTGTGGGCGGTGGGTTTTGAGGGGGATTTGGGGGGCTCAACACACAAGGGAAGGGTGCTATGCACCTGGGAGCTATTTTACCTTTTTTTTTGTTTTTGTAAAAGTGCCCCCTAGGGTGCCCGGTTGGTGTCCTGGCATGTGAGGGGGACCAGTGCACTACGACTCCTGGCCCCTCCCACGAACAAATGCCTTGGATTTATTCGTTTTTGAGCTGGGCGCTTTCATTTTCCATTATCACTGAAAAACAAAAACGCCCAGCTCACAAATTGTCGAATAAAACATGGACGTCTATTTTTTTCGAAAATACGGTTCGGTCCGCCCCTTCACGGACCCGTTCTCGGAGATAAACGCCCATGGAGATAGACGTTTTTGTTCAATTATGCCCCTCTTTGTCATATAATACATATTTGTTTTATTATTACCCTTCAGTTAGTTGCCTTATTGTCTAACTCCTCTTACTCTCTTACCTATCTATATGTTCCATCTTTGCCTATACCCTACACTGTCAATTAAAACATTCTATTACGTATTGTGTTGACATTGTAAGTAGTAAACCATGCCGTACTTCGTTTTCTTATTTGAATATTTTTACTGCTGTAATTGCCTATTGCTCATGTTTGATCTATTCTTACTGTACACCGCCTTGAGTGAATTTCTTCAAAAAGGCGGTAAATAAATCCTCATAAATAAATAAACTTGTAATGCAGTTCTTGGTTTATTGTTTTTGTTGATTGGTTTGTAAACCACTTTGATTTGAAAGGTGATATAAAAAATGTTTTAATAAACACAAGTATACGGATTTGCATATGTATGTAAATAACCATCTTGTGGTTTAGACACTGTTCTGTAATTACATAGTAACATAGTAGATGACGGCAGAAAAAGATCTGCACGGTCCATCCAGTCTGCCCAAGAAGATAAATTCATATGTGCTACTTTTTTATTTGTACTGTCCTCTTCAGGGCACAGACCATATAAGTGGCCAGCCCTATCCCCGCCTCCCAACCACCAACCCCGCCTCCCACCACCAGCTCTGGCACAGACCGTATAAGTCTGCCCAGCACTAGCCCCGCCTCCCAACCACCAGCTCTGCCACCCATTCTAGGCTAAGCTCCTGAGGATCCCTTCCTTCTGCACAGGATTCCTTTATGTTTATCCCACGCATGTTTGAATTCCGTTACCGTTTTCATCTCCACCACCTCCCTCGGGAGGGCATTCCAAGCATCCACCACCCTCTCCGTGAAAAAATACTTTCTGACATTCTTCTTGAGTCTGCCCCCCTTCAATCTCATTTCATGCCCTCTCATTCTACCACCTTCCCATCTCCGGAAAAGGTTTGTTTGCGGATTAATACCTTTCAAATATTTGAACGTCTGTATCATATCACCCCTGTTTCTCCTTTCCTCCAGGGTATACATGTTCAGGTCCGCAAGTCTCTCCTCATACGTCTTGTAACACAAATCCCATACCATCCTCGTAGCTTTTCTTTGCACCGCTCCAAAACTGAACACAATACTCCAGGTGGGGCCTCACCAACGACTTGTACTAGTAAAAAAAGGCCCGTTTCTTACAGAAATGAAACGGGCACTAGCAAGGTTTTCCTCGGAGTGTGTATGTTTGACAGAGTGTGTTTAACAGTGACTGTGTGTGAGAGCGAGAGAGTGAACGTGTGAGTGTGTGTGTGTGACAGAGAGAGAGAGTGAGACTGTCTCCTCTGTCCCCTGCCCCCCCTCCAGCCACTCAGCGATTCTTCTCTCTCCCCTGCCCCCCTCCAGCCACCCAGCGATTCTCCTCTCTCCCCTGCCCCCCCTATCCAGCCACCCAATGATTCTCCTCTCTCCCCTGCCCCCCCCAGGCACCCAGCGATTCTCCTCTGTCCCCTGGCCCCCTGTAGCCACCCAGCAATTCTCCTCTCTCCCCTGCCCCCTCTCCAGACACCCACCGAGTCTCCATTGCTCCTTTGAAAGCCCTGCCCATCTGTAGCCTTCCCTTCGAGTTCGTTCCCTCTGAGTCCCGCATTCTGATGTCATTTCCTCTTTCTGTGAGGGCAGGACTGAGGGAACGAACTGGAAGGGAAGACTACAGATGGGCAGGGCTTTCAAAGGAGTGATGGAGACTCGGTGGGTGCCTGGAGGGGGGGGGGCAGGGGAGAAAGGAGAATCGCTGGGTGGCAATGGCGGAACGGGCAGGCGGGTTGGGTGTTTTTTACAGACCGTTGATTGGTTCCTCGTTCTTGAGACGTTGCAGGACAGTGAGAGCCAATGAAACGCTGAGTTACAGACTTACGAACCCTGCACTGCCACAGTGCCACGGAGTCAGCTTCAGAACATTGGAGGTGCTTTTTATTATATAGGATGTGCACTTTGTCAAGACCGCATACTTTGCAAGTGGGCACTCAGATGGGGGAGGATCTGGGCAGAGCATGGCAGTCTGTACATTTATATAAACAAAGCCCAATATTCAGCCAGTGGCGTTTAACGTTTTGCTGAACGCCATCGGTGTTATGCCCAGAAATTCAATACTGATCTCTGTGCAGGCTCTGGCATTGAATTTCCAGGTTTACAGAGCCAGCTAATGCATAGCCAATTAAGTGCAATATTCAGCACTTAGGTGTGCATCTTTCACAAAGATGCACCAGCATTTTTAGAGTGTGCTAAACATTAGAGACGCCCATATATTCCTATGAACATCTGTAGTGTTTAGCATACGCTAATCATTAGAGCGCACTAAAATCGCTAGCGTGTCTTTGGAGAAGACACCATTAATCGGCGATGGGTTACCACATAAAGGACTGACTTTGTGCAGTTCAGCACTTAACAGCCAAGCGTTGTTTCTGCCCCCAGAATGCCTCAAAATAGCCGGTTTCAGTTCAGTGCTAACTGGTTATTTTCAGCAGCAATAATCGGTTAGCCCTGAACAGGAGCCAATTTTGTCTGGTTAAATCATTCTGAATATTGACCCGAATGATTACTAAATACCACAATCTATGAGTATACTTTCAACATAATTAGTTAGTGGGCTCCAATGGTTTAATTATTGGAGTTAACATTGACACTAATTATGAGTTGGGTGCTGATCTGGCTGCGCATTTCTCTGTAACAAAAGGTGCCTAAATTGGATTGCCTGCAAATCAAAAGGGGGTGTGGCCATGGGAGGGGCATTGGCAGGTCAGGGCATTCACAAAAGATGCATGTATGTGTTACACAATAGTGGGGATCTCATCCAACTTGGGCACCAGGATTTATACCAGGTTTCAGCTGATGTAAGTTATCGTGCCCACCATTGAGCGTAGAATTCAGCGTTCAACACTATTCTATAGCCCAAAGTTGAGCATGGAATTCACTCAACACTATTCTATAGCCCAAAGTTGAGCATGGAATTCGCTCAACACTATTCTATAGCCCAAAGTTGAGCATAGAATTTGCTCAACACTATTCTATAGCCCAAAGTTGAGCATTGAATTCGGCTCTCAAGGCTATTCTGTAAAAGTGCTCATGCTGGAGTGCCCTTTACAGAATAATGTTGAGTACTGAGTTTTATCAACGCCTAATTTTTGCTGCCATTTATAGAATTTCTGCCAAGTTGTGTTCAGAGTTGAACAGAAATAGAGTCAAGATGTACATGTGTTCTTTATAAAATTCATGAGCAGATGTAAATATACATAAGTTTACTGTACTGCTGATTTCTGCAAGATTTGTGCTGGTATTATATACAGAGTTAAACAGTAGGCACCCATGCATCTTTATAAAATAGGCACCTATATGCCCTCCCCATCTAGGTGACCTGATATAAAATTACGTGGAGGGGCATAATCGAACGGGGCGCCAAGTTTTCCTGAGGACGTCCTTGCAGGACGTCTCCGCGAAGGGGCGGGGGAAACCCGTATTATCAAAACAAGATGGGCGTCCATCTTTCGTTTCGATAATACGGTTGGGGACGCCCAAATCTCAACATTTACGTCAACCTTAGAGATGGTCGTCCTTAGAGATGGTCATCCCCAATTGTCGGCGATAATGGAAACTGAGGACGCCCATCTCAGAAATGACCAAATCCAAGCCATTTGGTCGTGGGAAGAGCCAGCATTTGTAGTGCACTGGTCCCCTCACGTGCCAGGATACCAACCGGACACCCTAGGGGGCACTGCAGTGGACTTCAGAAAAAGCTCCCAGGTGCATAGCTCCCTTACCTTCGGTGCTGAGCCCCCCAACCCCCGCGCAACCCACTCCCCACAACTGTACACCACTACCATAGCCCTTAGGGATGAAGGGGGGCACCTAGATGTGGGTACAGTGGGTTTGTGGTGGGTTTTGGAAGGTTCACATTTACCACCACAAGTGTAACAGGTAGGGAGGGATGGGCCTGGGTCCACCTGCCTGAAGTTTACTGCAGTACCCCCTAAAACTGCTCCTGGGACCTGCATACTGCTCTAATGGAGCTGGGTATGATATTTGAGGCTGGCATAGAAGCTGGAAAAAATAGTTAACTTTTTTTTTTAGGGTGGGAGGGGTTAGTGACCACTGGGGGAGTAAGGGGAGGTCAACCCTGATTCCCTCCCGTGTTCATCTGGTCAGTTCAGCCACCTTTTTGAGGCTTGGTCGTAAGAAAAAATGGACAAAATAAAGTCACCCAAGTGGTCATCAGGGACGCCTTTCTTTTTTCCATTATCGGTCGAGGACACCCATGTGTTAGGCACGCCCCAGTCCTGCCTTCACTACGCTTCTGACACCCCCCCCCCCCCCCCCCCCCCCGTGAACTTTGGTCATCCCCGCAACGGAAAGCAGTTGAGGACGCCCAAAATCGGCTTTCGATTATGCCGATTTGGGCGACCCTAGGAGAAGGACGCCCATCTCCTGATTTGTGTCGAAAGATGGGCGCCCTTCTCTTTCGAAAATAAGCCTGATAGTAACATAGTAGATGACGGCAGATAAAGACCTGTTCGGCTCATTCAACCTGCCCAACAAGATAAATTCATAGCATACAGGGTTTGCTGCTTATGTGCATATCTTTGCACAACATATTGAACCAGGTAACTTCATATGGCCATATTCTATATGCTGATTGACCCAGTTTGGAAAGTGAACTTGTGCATTTACCTTGTCTCATTGTTATATGTGCTTAATAGACATGTAGAACAACAGTTTGCATGTACTTCTGAAAACACTTGCAGTACACTTGCACTTCAATATGGTGTCACAAATGTGCATTTAAGTATCATGACTGAACTTCAGTAAACTTGTACCATTAACCATCTCAGACAAAAAGGGTTGAGGATTAGAATATAGGAGCTAGATAATTAGTACATAATAATGAACTGCAAGCAAAAGTCCAAGGGCAGCAACCCTAGTCAACAATACAGTGACCACAGAGACATAGGGTTATCCACAGGCTCGAGAACCAAAATCCTTCTCTCTTTGCATGCTGAGAGTCAACCCATTGTGCAACCGAAGAGCTGGAGACGAGCAACTGGAAGGGGTCTTTCCTCTCACATCCTAGTTATGGCTGATTGTCTGTTGTTCTCTTGCCCAGCTCCCATCTTTACAGGTGGAGCAAAACGATTTGTAATGTGTCTGGCCTTTTTCCTAGCTGGGAGACTCCTTCGAAAGGCTTGCCCCGCTAAAAAGTACAAAATAGGGTCCAAGCAGCTGTTAGCACTGGCCAAGGGCCGAGTTACTTTATAGGCAATGTTTATGGCATTTAGAGTGTCACAGTTAAGTTCTTCTTTCCGAAAGTAATAATACAGAGTGCGGTTGACATGGAAAGGTAAGAAGCAGATAATGAAAACAACAAGAACAATGATGATCATTTTAATGGACTTTTTTTTGGATTTTGAAGGCGTTGAGGTTGCTGAACTGGGCCGCATCAGAGTCCGAGCCATTAAACTGTAGCAAATGATGATGACCGTGAAGGGGACACAAAACAGCAAAGCCAGGCAGACCGAACTGTAGTCGACAAATTGGTCAAACAGTTCCGAGCTGGTGGTGTCATGGCAGATGATCTCATCACCATTCATGCTGGTCCTGGCAAAGAAGAGCACTGGGGACTGAAACCCGATTACGGTGATCCAGACAATGACAGATACAATCCTTGCATAGCGGACATGTCCCCAGTGCAGCGACTGAATGGGGTAGCAGACACCCAGGAAACGGTGAATACTGATACTCAGGAGGAAGAATATACTGCAGTAGAGGTTGGTGTAGAACAGGAAACGAACTATTTTGCACAAGGCCACGCCGAAGGGCCAGTGGTTTTCCTTGGAGTAGTAATATATCAACAATGGAAGGGACACAACGTACAAAGTGTCTGATAGAGCCAAATTGAACATGTATGTGGTGGAGGCTTTCCATGGTTTAATCCTGAAGATGAACAGGTAAAGAGATAGGACATTGAGGATCAGTCCAACACAAAACACAATCCCGTAGGACACAGGAAGAAGAATGTACTTGAAATCTTCATCAAACATGCACCTGTACGGATTCCCACCATCACTGGAGTTTGTTACGTTCGGTATCAGTCCGGCCCACCGGGTTGTTGTCGGGAAGTTCGCCATTCTCTTTAAAAGAGTAGGAAAGAAAATACTATTAATTTTGCATAAAGAAAATAACAGACAACATACTGAACATCATGGGGGGTAATTTTATAAAGTCATTTACCCCCTCATTCTATAAAAGTCACTAAAAATTTTGTGTGCACAATTTAATTAAATAATGAGCTAATTAGCACCGATAATTGGCTTAACAAGCAATTACTGGCACTAATTAGATTTAATTGAAAATGCACGCATGTAAATTCAGGTGCGGGATCCATACCTAAATTTTACGCATGAGTCAAAAAGGGGTGTGTGGAAATGGGAGGGTCATGGGTAGATCAGAAGTGTTTTTTTAAGTTACGTGTGTAGGTAACAGAGAGGGGCATAATCGAACGTCGCCGGCGAAATACATCACCGGCGATGTATTTTGGCAGTGGCACAACAGCTGGCCGGAACCGTATTATCAAAAAAGATGGCTGGCCATCTTTTTTTTTGATAATACGGTTTAGCCCGGCCAAATGCCAGAGTTCGCTGGGTTTGAGATCGCCGGTTTTGTTTTTAAGCGACAATGGAAAAAAATGCCAGCTATCTCAAACCCGGCGAAATCCAAGGCATTTGGTCATGGGAGGAGCCAGCATTTGTAGTACACTGGTCCCCCTCACATGCCAGGACATCAACCGGGCACCCTAGGGGGCATTTGTAAAAAAATTTTTTTAAATACCAAAAAAGCTCCCAGGTGCATAGCTCCCTTACCTTGGGTGCTGAGCCCCCCAAATCCCCCCAAACCCACTCCCCACAACTCTACACCATTACCATAGCCCTTATGGGTGAAGGGGGGGCACCTACATGTGGGTAGAGTGGGTTTTGGGGGGGTTTGGAGGGCTAAACATTTACCACCACAAGTGTAACAGGTAGGGGGGGGTGGACCTGGGTCTGCCTGCCTGGAGTGCACTGCACCCATTAAAAACTGCTCCAGGGACCTGCATACTGCTGTCAGGGAGCTGGGTATGACATTTGAGGCTGGCATACAGGCTGTAAAAAACGGTTTTGATTTGTATTTTTTTTTAGAGTGGGAGGGGGTTGGTGACCACTGGGGGAGTATGGGGAGGTCATCTCCCATTCCCTCCGGTGGTCATCTGGTCAGTTGGGGAACCTTTTTGAGACTTGGTCATGAAAATAAAAGTACCAAGTAAACCCGGCCAAATACTGCTTAACGCCGCTTTTTTTTTTCATTATCCATGAAAGCCGGCCATCTTGTAGCCATGTCCATGCCCGCCCATGTCCCGCCTTCACTACGCTGCCGATACGCCCCTTGAACTTTCGCCGGCGAGGCGACGGGGAAAGTGGCGATGCTGTAAAAAAAGCCGCTTTCGATTATACCAATTTCGCCGCTTTTGAGAGATCGCCGGCCATCTCCCGATTTATGTCGGGAAATGGCCAGCGATCACTTTCGAAAATAAGCCTGAGAGGCAAGAACATAAGAATAGCCATACTGGGTCAGACCAATGGTCCATCTAGCCCAGTATCCTGCTTCCAACAGTGGCTAATTCAAGTCTCAAGTACCTGGTAGAATGCAAAATAATAGCAAGATTCCGGAACCCCAAACAATATCAAGATTCCAGAATCCCAAAGAGTAGCAACATTCCATGCTACCAATCCCAGGACAAGCAGTAACTTCCCCATGTCTGTCTCAATAGCAGACTATGGACTTTTCCTCCAGGAACTTGTCCAAACTTTTTTAAACCCCAGATACGCTAACCGTTGTTACTACATTCTCCAGCAAAGAATTCCAGAGCTTACCTATTGTTGAGTGAAACAAATATTTCCTTCTATTTGTCTTTAAAGTATTTCCATGTAACTTCCTTGAGTGCCCCCTAGTCTTTGTACTTTTGGAACGAGTAAAAAAAAGATTCACTTCTGCTCGTTCTACACCAAGGTGCCTGGGATCCATTATAGAATACTAGTGTAACCCAGTATTGACACGCTAAACATGAAGTGCCCGCACTTATGTCAATCATAGAGCCGGAGTAAGTGCATGCATTTATATAGAGCACACGCAAGTGAAAGCCCCACTATGCGTGATGCGTTCTTTGAGTGGGAGCCAATGTAGCTTTTCTCGTAAGGGCTTAGCACTTTCATATTTTGTTTTACAGAATATGAGTCTAGCTGCAGTGTTCTGGGCTGTCTGAAGTTTCTTGAGTATTTGCTCCTAGCAGCCATCGTAGATTGCGTTACAGTAGTCTAGATGACTGAGTACCATTGACTGAACCAGGTTGCGAAAGACGGTCCTTGGGAAGTAAGGTCTTACTCTTTTTAATTTCCACATTGAGTAGAACTCTTAAGTGTTAGGTGTCGGTCAATAGTAACTCCAAGAATTTTTAGGGTTTCCAAAATTGGGAGGTTCAGTTTTGGTGTGTTAATGGTGGTGAATTTGTTCGTGTTGTGTTGAGAGGTGAGTATTAGGCATTGGGTTTTTTCTGCATTGAGTTTCAACTGAAATGCATCCGCCCATGAATGCATGATGTGTAGACTTGGGTTGATGTCATTTGAAATTTCGTTTAGATCTTGTTTGAAGGGGATGTAGATCTTTATGTCATCTGCGTATATGTATGGGTTAAGGTTCTGATTTGATAGTAGTTTGGCCAACGGTATCATCATTAAGTTGAATAAGGTCAGTGAAAGTGGGGATCCCTGTGGAACTCCACATTCAGGTGTCCATGTGTCTGATGTGATTGAGTTAGATATCACTTGATATGAGCATGTGGTTAGGAACCCCTTGAACCAGTTGAGAAAGTTACCTCCTATTCCGAAGTACTCGAGGATATGTAGTAGAATTCTATGATCGACCATGACGAAGGCGCTAGACATGTCAAATTGGGTAGCTGGGGCAGGTATCCAATTTACAGTGAGAATTGGAGAACCTATTAATCGCCTGGGTGATTACTTAGGGGTAGAAATCCACTGGAGATGTATGTGTTAGGTGGTGAGAGTCTGATATGTACTGGCAGGGAGAGGGATCTTGGGGTGATAGTATCTGAGGATCTGAAGGTGACAAAACAGTGTGACAAGGAGGTGGCCATAGCCAGAAGGTTGCTAGGCTATATAGAGGTGTGACCAACAGAAGAAAGGAGGTGTTGATGCCCCTCTACAAGTCGTTGGTGAGGCCTCACCTGGAGTATTGTGTTCAATTTTGGAGACCGTATCTTGCTAAGGATGTAAAAAGAATTGAAGCGGTGCAACGAAAAGCTACAAAAATGGTATGGGATTTGTGTCACAAGACGTATGAAGAGAGACTTGCTGACCTGAACATGTATACCCTGGAGGAAAGGAGAAACAGGGGTTATATGATACAGACATTCAAATATTTGAAAGGTATTAATCGCAAACGAACCTTTTCTGGAGACGGGAAGGTGGTAGAACTACAGGACATGAAATGAGGTTGAAGGGGGGCAGACTCAAGAAAAATGTCACGAAGTATTTCTTCACAGAGAGAGTGGTGCTTGGAATCCCTCCCGTGGGAGGTGTTGGAGATGAAAACAGTAAAGGAATTCAAAAAAGCGTGGGATAAACATAAAGGAATCCTGTTCAGAAGAAATGGATCCTCAGAAGCTTAGCAGAGATTGGGTGGCAGCACCGGTGGTTGGGAGACGGGTCTAGTGGTTGGGAGGTGGGCCGACTTCTACGGTCTGTGCTCTGAAAATGGCAGATACAAATCAAGGTCAGGTATACATATAAAGTAGGCAGAAAATACAAAAGCAGATAAAAAAAATAAAACCAAGTTTATGGAAACAAAACCCAGAGGTAAATAAAACAAATACCTGACGTGGCCATGTTTCACCCTCAGGCTGCGTCAGGGGTAAAACTTAAAAAAGGGGAGGGGTTACATAATTATACCCCAAAACAAGTTATAAGACCTCTGTGTTTGTTTTGTTGTGCAGCATCCAGCTAATCGCAATGCTGAATTTCTGGCGGTTTACATATATTCAGGTGCTTATTTTGTACCAGGGGCAATGGAGGGTTAAGTGACTTGCCCAGAGTGTGCACAGTGCTGGGCCTCACAGCAGGTCAGGATCCCACAGAGCCACGTCTTGGCATCTTTCTGTTTCTCCTTCCAGCATTAGAGTTGTTGATATTTACAATGACATGAGCTGCAATGGACTAACAGGATTAAGGAATTAAATGGTGATTGACGATTCAGTGACTAATACTACAAAACACCAATTATCCATAGCAGAGTCATGTCTGTTTATCTCATGCCCTGCTCACAGCACAACAAAAACAAAGAGTGCTCAATTTCCCAAACTCATCATTACCCGTGCTAAGCAGTAGAAAAAAAGGATAAAATATTTCAACGTAAGCTATTTAATCGAAAGCTGAAGCATTTTCAACCCCCCCCCCCCCTTACATAAGTACATAAGTATTGCCATACTGGGACAGACCAAAGGTCCATCAAGCCCAGCATCCTGTTTCCAACCGTGGCCAATCTAGGTCACAAATACCTGGCAAGATCCCAAAAAAAGTACAAAACATTTTATGCTGCTGATCCCAGAAATAAGAAGTGGAGTTTCCCCAAGTCCATCTTCATAATGGTCTATGGACTTTTCCTTTAGGAAGCCATCTAAACCTTTTTTTAAACCCCGCTAAGCTAACTACCTTTACCACATTCTCTGGCAACGAATTCCAGAGATTAATTACATGTTGAGTAGCAATTAGAGTATGGACAAACTCCACTAACAATGGAGCTGAACTGCTTAGTAACTATTTCTGTTCTGTGTTCACCAACGAAAGGCCAGGGGTAGGACCGCAGAAAACAAATGCAAATGGGGATGGATGTATGGTAGACCAAGACTTGTTCTCAGAGGACTGTGTTCGTGAGGAGCTAACTAAAATAAAAATAGACAAAGCGATAATGCCTGATGGGATACACCAAAGGGTGCTCAAGGAACTCGGAGATGTTCTGGTGGCTCCGCTGACTGACCTCTTCAATTCTTCCTTAGAGTCCACAGTGGTCTCGGAGGACTGGAGAAGGGCAGATGTGGTCCCTTTGCACAAGAGTGGAAGTAAGGAGGAGGTTGGGAATTACAGACCAGTCAGTCTGACCTCAGTGGTGAGTAAACTAATGGAAATGCTTTTAAAGAGGAGGATTGTGAGGTTTCTCGAATCGAACGGACTGCAGAACCCGAGGCAGCATGGCTTCACTAGAAGTAGGTCGTGTCAGACGAATCTGATTGATTTCTTTGACTGGGTGACCCAACAGTTGGACATGGGAGGGGTGCTAGATGTGGTGTACTTAGATTTCAGCAAAGCTTTCGACATGGTTCTGCAGAGGCGACTCGTAAATAAACTGAGTACCCTTGGTGTGCGACCTAGAGTAACTGACTGGGTTAAAAATTGGTTGAAAGGAAGGAGACAGAGGATAGTGGTAAATGGAGCTTGATGTTATCAGTGGAGCACCGCAGGGATTGGTCCTAGGGCCGGCTCTTGTGAGCGCTATTGCGGAAGGGCTGTCTGGTAAGGTGTTTGTCTCTTTGCAGATGATACCAAACTCTGCAACAGGGTGGACACCCTGGAAGGTGTGGATGACTTGAGGAAGGACCTAGCAAAGATTGAGAATGGTCCAATATTTGACAACTAAGATTTAATGCTAAGAAATGCAGGGTCATGCACTTGGGTCACAAGAATCCGAGGGAACGGTACAAAACAGGGGGTGAAGTGCTTCTGTGTACAAAGGAAGAGGGAGGCGGGGTGATTGTGTCTGATGACCTTAAAGTTTCCAAACGGGTAGAAAAAGCGACGGTCAAGGCCAGAAGGATGCTTGGGTGCATAAGGAGAGGGATGACCAGCAAGAAAAAAGAGGTGACATTGCCCTTGTATAAGTCTCAGGTGAGGCCCCATTTAGAGTACTGTGCGCAATTCTGGAGACCGCACCTAAGGAAGGATAGAAACAGGATGGAGTCGGTCCAGAGAGCGGGTACAAAATTGGTAAGTGGTCCAAACTGATTCAGAGAGCTACTACCGTAGCAGCAGAGAATGGAATGGGATAAGAAATATGAATAATGGAAACGTTTTGGAACTTGCTGCATTTGCAGAGTGACGTTAATCAGGGATGGACAATAATCTAACTCACGCTATAACACAAAGGGAATAAAACTGCTCTGATCAATATGTACAGTGCAAAGACTTATCTTGAATGACTCAGAGGAAAAGGTTAACAGCTTATCCTAAATTCGTGCCAGTTTGCAAACGAGTGATACAGCAGCACTCAGGATATGTTCTGTGATTCTGGGTTTTACACATCAGGAATAGATTTCTTTCTGCCACATCTTCCCGGCCCGTTGCTTTGCAGTTTCACAGCAGATTATTAGAAGGTGCACGTTGTCTGAAAGAAAAAGAGCTGTGCTGTAATATTGCTCTGGTTTATTTGGGTGTAACTTAAAACTGCAGCAGTGCACGTGGTCATTCAGTGGAGCGGCACTGCTGATGAAACAGGGAGCACTGGAATGTGGTAAAACTGTAGAAAATAATACTTGAATAAAATTCCATAACATCGTAAACTAAGGGGTGTGACAAAGCTAGCACTCGGGGCCCCACAGAGAAGCAGCTAATCCCTGAACTATGGTTCCCAGAAGCCCTTGCAAGCAGGAGAGAGGAGGGTAGCCCCAAAAGGGTGGAACGCAGTGGCTCAGTGCTGGGGGAGCCAGTTACTCCCTTCCCCACTAGAGGGAGAAGGGGAGGTGAAGTTCAGTCCCTTAGCTGCATCGCCGGTATATAATTCCCGCCAGCTGTGAGAGGGGGAGAGATTTCTGGGTGGCTCCCAGCCACCAGGAGGGAGAGGAAACTGATTGAGAGAGAAGCTGCCATGGAGTAGGTGGAGGACGGAAAGGGCCTGCAGTGGAGCTTCCCCGGGGGGGAAGAGTAAGCTGCCATCGAATGTGAGAATGTAAATGTTGCCCTGTCCAGCACATGAAGGCAGTGTGAGAGTCCACAGGGGTGTGGTGCTGTGAGGTAGGAGGAAAGCTGCTAGCCCTGTTTGGTACAGGGTCCTCCTGGGTGCTGTGAAGAGGACAGGGGCACTAAGTAGTGGTTTCCTTTGAAGCAGTGGCGTAGGAAGGGGGGGGAGGGAGGTCCGCCCCAGGTGCACGCCGCTGGGGGGTGTCGGCGCCTCACTGGTTCCTTGCTCTCTCTGCCCCGGAACAGGTTACTTCCTGTTCCGGGGCAGAGAGAGCAAGGAATCAGCGAGGCGCCGACACCCCCCAGTGGCGTGCACTCGGCGGATTGGCCCTCCCGCCTTCCAGGTATGTTCTCACGGGGGGGTGGGGTGGGGGTTGTGCTACGAAGGGGGGAGGGTGTGTTGCGCTGCACCCGGGGGGGGGGGGGTGCGCAGCGGCGACCCGCCCCGGGTGTCAGCTGCCCTCACGACGCCACTGCTTTGAAGAGACTGTTTGTGAAAGGGTTGAATTATTGGGATGTATAGAAGAGCAGGCTGAACTTTGACTGAGCCCTTCTGAGGGAGAGGGGAAGGTAGTGCAAAGGAAGTGGGCCTGAACTGTTAAGGAACTGAATGTTGGCTGGAGTTTGGAACCCGGCAGGAACCCTGTTTGTGAACTGCATTTCAATTTTTGAAAGTGGAACTGAATTGAGAATAAAGCACTTTGGTCTTAAGTCCGTATGGCAGTCTGGTTCTTTGCTGGAAACCTGTGAGCCTAACAGGGCTGCCGGCCCCAACCCAGAGTGAAGGAAGCGGACCCCTTTACAGGGGTCCTTTTACTAAGCTGCGCTGACACTAATGCGTGCTTACCGCGGGTTAAAAAGCACTACCGTGAGGTGAGCTCACGCGTTCCGCAGTAGTTTTGGGACTGGTGCACTTTTCCTATGCTCTAAAATGTAGAATTTAGTTTTCAATGCTGGGGGCGTGTATAGGGGCGGAGACAAGGCGTGCTCTGCGCTAATCTTTTAGAGCAGCTACATTGCCGTGCGCTAACTAATTAGCGCATAGTTACACGTGAGCCCTTAATGCCTATCAAATAGGCGGCAGTGAAGGATTGACACGCTAATGGCCACGCCCTAACGGGGGAATGAGCACGTGGCCATTAATAGACAAAAAAAACAGAAAATGGGCCATTTTACTGCCACGCTAAAAGTGGCCTCAGCACACAGGAAAGACTCGCGCTGGGGATAGCACAGGCCACGTTTTAATGTGGATTAGCGAAAGGTCCCCTAAATACATGCCTGAATATTTTTTTTAAACATTATGAAGTATCTTGTATTTTGCAAATTCAAATTGTTGATGCCAAAATAACCTTTCCTATTTTGGCATCAAGAAGAACAAATTTTAACGAGTCATTGTAGCTAAAGGCCAAGAAATCCAGTTCCAGGAAGGTTTGTGCTTCCATCCCGAGTAGAGAGGTGTGGTAGCCGTGTTAGTCCACTTTTAAAGGTAATCAGTAAAAATAAAACCTGGAAAAGAAAATAAGATGATACCTTTTTTATTGGACATAACTTAATGAAATGTATTAAGTTATGTCCAATAAAAAAAGGTATCATCTTATTTTCTTTTCCAGGTTTTATTTTACATAGTAACATAGTAGATGACGGCAGAAAAAGACCTGCACGGTCCATCCAGTCTGCCCAACAAGATAACTCATATTTGCTGCTTTTTGTGTATACCCTACTTTGATTTGTACCTGTGCTCTTCAGGGCACAGACCGTATAAGTCTGCCCAGCCCTATCCCCGCCTCCCAACCACCAGCCCCACCTCCCAACCACCGGCTCTGGCACAGACCGTATAAGTCTGCCCAGCACTATCCCCTCCTCCTAACCACCAGCCCCGCCTCCCACCATCGGCTCTGCCACCCAATCTCCGCTAAGCTTCTGAGGATCCATTCCTTCTGAACAGGATTCCTTTATGTTTATCCCACGCATGTTTGAATTCTGTTACCGTTTTCATCTCCACCACCTCCCGCGGGAGAGCATTCCAAGCATCCACCACTCTCTCCGTGAAAAAATACCTCCTGACATTTTTCTTGAGTCTGACCCCCTATGTTTTATTTCTATTGATTACTTCCATCCCAAAACAGCACGGTATTTATAGACCAGAAACGGGCAACTTCGGTCCTCGAGGGTTGCAGCCCAGTTGGGTTTTCAGGATTTCCCCAATGAATATGCATGAGACTCATTTGCATATAATGGAGGCAGTGCATGCAAATAGATCTCATGCAAATTCACTGGGGAAATCCTGAAAACTCAAATATAACCAAAGTGCTCAAAAGAAAAAGCTACCAGATTCCCAGTACAGAAATCTGGAAAAAGGAGCTCCCTGCCAAGGAAGCTCCACCGTCACACAGCAGTCAGGTGAGTGTGATTACGCTAACATATGAATCTCCACTACCCAAATTGTAAAGGACTAAAATGCAAGACAACCCATGCGTCCAACTTCTCTTACATAAGCACGCGCCTGTGGAACGCATTGCCACAAGTGGTGAAAACAACTTATGATCACCTAAAATTCAGAAAATTATTAAAGACTCACCTATTCGGAAAGGCATACCCGACTGACCCAACTTAAGTGACTCAACCTTGCAACACTTCACTATCAAAGATCGTATTGGACATTGACAAACTCTTTTACCTCAACCCAACTTGATTGAATCTTATCTTCCCTATCCCAATACAACATTTTGTACTTATCCTGTACCGGAATTGGCGAATGCCTTCATGGTAATATGTAAGCCACATTGAGCCTGCAAGTATGTGGGAAAATGTGGGATACAAATGCAACAAATAAATAAATAAATAAATAAATATAATTCGGTCCTATGAGTGTTCTGAGATGCAAGGAATTGTAACTACTAAAATCCTCAAGGCTGAGGGTTACCAACTGGATCCGGATTCATCTGATAGGGTTGATCCAGTTCTGGGTTTACCCCACTGCATGCAGGGACTTGTTGTTTTGGTATTCCCATTGCATTCCCTAAGGGGCCCTTTTACTAAGCCACGGTAGGGCCACCGTGTAGGTACCATGTGCAAAATCGACCCTACCACTGGGGTAGCGCAGGTGCCTGGCGGTACTTGCAAAGTTGCTGCACGCAGTTTCCCACAGAAGAAAATAATTAGGGGTGATATGATACAAACGTTCAAATATTTGAAAGGTATTAATCTGCAAGCAAACCTGTTCCGGAGATGGGAAAGCGGTAGAACTAGAGGACATGAAATGAGATTGAAGGGGGGGCAGACTCAAAAAAAAATGTCAGGAAATATTTTTTCACAGAGAGAGTGCTGGATACTTGGAATGCCCTGCCACGTAGGGTTACCATATGTCCGGATTTACCTGGACATGTCCTCTTTTTGCCAATCTGCTCGTTTGTCTGGATTTCTGGACAAATGGGCAGGCTGGTGGGTGGGCCGTCCGGCCCACCCACCAGCCTGCCCGTTTGTCCAAAAATCCAGACAAATGGGCAGATTGCTAGCCTTCCCTCCCCTTACTTACTACTGTCCTGGTGGTCTAGTGACCTCTTCCGCCTTCGGGGCAGAAAAGAGCCCCTTCTTTCCTGCTCGGAGTGCTGCCCTGCATGCATCCTTTCTGTTGCTGATCTCGGCGCCGATTCAAAATGGCCACCGAGAGTTGACGTGACCTTGCGAGACTTCAACTCTTGGCGGCCCTTTTGAGTCGGCGCCGAGATCAACAGGAAGGATGCATGCAGGGTAGCGCTCCGAGCAGGAAAGAGGGGGCTATTTCCTGCCCCGAAGAGGTCACTAGACCACCAGGGCAGTCGTAAGGTAAGGGAGGGGGGTTGATGGGGTGTGTGACAGGGGGGAGGGGAAAATGTGACAGGGGCGGAGCAAGGGTGTGAAAGGGGGTGGGGTAGGATGTGAAAGGGGGCAGGGTGGGGTGGGGTGTATGGTGGGGCGGGGCATGTGTCCTCCTTTTGGGGGGGACAAAATATGGTAACCCTACTCCCGCGGCAGGTGGTGGAGATGAAAACGGTAACGGAATTCAAACGTGTGGGATAAACATAAAGGAATCCTGTTCAGAAGGAATGGATCCTCAGAAGCTTAGCGGAGATTGGGTGGCAGAGCCGGTGGTGGGAGGCGGGGCTAGTGGTTGGGAGGCGGTCTGTGCCCTGAAAATGGTAGATACAAATCAAGGTCAGGTATACATATAAAGTAGCGCATATGGGTTTATCTTGTTGGGCGGACTGGATGAACTGTACAGGTCTTTTTCTGCCGTCACCTACTATGTTACAAGGGGGGCATTCCTGGCAGTAATTGGCAGCTCAGCCACATTGCTGTGCGCTGCCTGATTACCACACAAGCAGCACGTGAGCCTTTACCGCCTTCTAAATAAGTGGTGATAAGATTCAGACATTAAATAGCCAAGCTCTAATTTTAATATTAGCGCACGGTCATTTACTGCTCCATTTTTAAAAAGGCTTTTTACTACCGCGGTAAAAAATGGCCCAGCACATGTCAATTTCACGCGCCAAAACTAGCGCAGGCCACTTAAAGGGCCCCTAAGCAAGGCTACAAGATCTTGCATGCAATGAAATAAACCCAGGACCGGATCAACCCTGTCAGGCAAATCTGGATCCAACCTGCAACCTTACCTTGGCCAATCTCAAGCCCTGTCCGTTTTGGGGATCAATAGGCCCCTTTCTGAGGAAACGGCCCAGGTGTTTCTGCACACCTGCATATTTTAATATAGTCATTCAAATTCCAAGTTTCTTTATATGTAATATACTGCCAAATTAAAAAAAAAAAACTTTCAAGACAGTTTACAGACTACAATTGGAAGAAAAGTCAGATAGAGTAATTTAAACATAATTAAACAAAATAAATTAGACATATCAACAAGCTGTTGATTCTAAAAATACAATCAGAAATATACATTCTAGTTAAAATAACAACTAAAACAATAGTGCGTTATCTTTACAAGGATAGGAATGACACCAGGAAGAGTGTTGCGTTCGCATCTCTGAGGCAAGGAGAAAATTTCAGGTCAAGCCAAAGCATCGCAAAACAAAAAAGTACCTGTTGAAAAAACTCCAAACAGCTCAAAACACTGCAGCCTGGTTCATATACAAAATCTCTCATTTTGAGAGTGCCTCCCCTTTATTAATCAAATTGCACTGGCTTCCCATCAAAGCGAGAATCATCTTCAAATTATTTACCTTTATCTTTCAAATCCTAAACGCCACAGCTCCAGCCTATATGGTACCATTAATCAATTTACCTCAAAGAAACACTAAATATGAGGCAAGAAACTATCTCAGACTACACCTTCCAAATTGCAAAGGAGTGATCTATAAAACTGTCCACTCAGCAGATGTCACTTACCTAGGAACCAAATGGTGGAACTCCTGACCACCCAAAATAAGAAATATACAGAAATATAATAGATTCCACAAAAATCCTCAAATCGTTCCTAGTGGCATTGTGGTTAGGGTGGTGGACTTTGGTCCTGGGGAACTGAGGAACTGAGTTTAATTCCCACTTCAGGCACAGGCAGCTCCTTGTGACTCTGGGCAAGTCACTTAACCCTCCATTGCCCCAGTAAGCCGCAATGAGCCTGCCATGAGTGGGAAAGTGCAGGGTACAAATGTAACAAAAATAAAATAGATGCTATTGGAGATTCTACATGGAATGTTGCTATTCCACTAGCAACATTCCATGTAGAAGGCTGCACAGGCTTCTGTTTCTGTGAGTCTGACGTCCTGCACGACGTCAGACTCACAGAAGGTACGTGCAGGACGTCAGACTCACAGAAGCAGAAGCCTGTGTGGCCACATTGGTGATCTGCAAGGGCCGACTTCTACATGGAATGTTGCTAGTGGAATAGCAACATTCCATGTAGAATCTCAAATAGTAGCAACAGTGGAGGAGTGGCCTAGTGGTTAGGGTGGTGGACTTTGGTCCTGAGGAACTGAGTTCAATTCCCACTTCGGGCACAGGCAGCTCCTTGTGACTCTGGGCAAGTCACTTAACCCTCCATTGCCCCATGTAAGCCGCATTGAGCCTGCCATGAGTGGGAAAGCGCTGGCTACAAATATAACAAAAAAAAAAAACCAACCATATCTCAAACAACTAATTATTACCTGAATTGGTTATTACTCTATTTACAATTAACTTTCTCTTAGCTTCATGTACAATTTCTCTTTCATAATAGATTTTCTAACTGTTAAACATCCATAGCTATCCCAGTACATTTTAGATACTGTATTGTAAAACTGGATTCTTACAACAAATTACTTTCTTACGCATCATTCTTTGTTATGCATCCTATGCTGTTTATTGTAAGCCACATTGAACTCAAACTTGTTTGGGATAATGTGGAATATAAATAAATAAATAAAATCAATTCTCAGAGATAATGGAAGAGCATTCCGCAGCCTGGGTCCAGTCACGCTAAATATTTATGACCTGATGGCATCTAAACAAATAATGAGAAACAACGGAATAACCAAACTAAGCCCTCGCAGGGACATACAAAATTAGGAGTCTAGAGAGATATAAAGGGATACCTTAATAAAAAGATGAATGTGTGACCAGCCAGCGCTGCTGCTGCCATGCAGAGAAACCTGCGCTTCAGTCCTGCCTGGGTTCTGCTTTCCAGGCTGGCTGGGGCTGAGTCTGTGCAGAGGCAGCACTCATTGCTCTTGTGGGAGAGAAAGCTCCAACCGTAGTGCAACAGCAGCCCCTAGTGGCCACACCAGACCAACACGTTCAGGAGTTTAGCAAGAGCCCTGATGCATGCAGGACTCTGCTTTGAGCAGCTGGATTGAGTTGGGGTGAATGTGAGGATTAAAATATAGCGGGGGAAATTACCAGCTAGTTGTGAATGAAGGCTCAACAGAGGCCAGTTCCATCTAAGCTGCTACAGCAAACTGTGAGGACACTCGAAACAATAAAAAGTTAACCATATGCTACCGAGCAGAGGAAATGCCTCTTGTGATTCACTGCTTCCTCTGGGTATGATTACTATTATTCTATATAGTGACCACAGAGATTTCACAAGCATAAGAAAGAATGAGAGAGAAGGAGGGCAGAGAAAGAAAAAAAAGAAAAAGGAGAGGAAATGGGCGAAGAGGAAAGACAGAGAGAGAGAGAGCGAACAATGAAGGAGTTCAGAGAAAGTAAGTGAAGGGAAGACAGAGAAACAGAGATAAAGAGGAGCAAGGAGGATCAGTACAAAATGAGAAGGAAAGGAAATGAGGGAGGAGAAGAGAACAAGGAGGTGAGACCACAGGTAGAAAGGGAAAGGAAAAGGAAGAAGGGTAGAAAGACAAAGGAGAGAAAGAAATGGGATAAAGAGGCAAGGAGGGATCCAGGGACAAGGGAAAGAGAGAGGACAGAGAAAGAGAGGGAAAGGAGACGGAAGAAAGAAAAAGAGAGAGAGAAAGGCATGTGGCAGGGGCATATCCAGACCTTGAGGTGGGAGGGGGACACTGCCAAAGGTGGGGGGGGGCATATTTTGGTCCACTGCCCCACTGCCCCCCCCTCCGCCTCACCACCCCGCTCCTCCCTACCCATTGCCGCTGCTGTTAACATACCTTGGCTGGCGGGGCCAGCTGAAGCCTTCGTCCAGCGCTGCTCTCTGGCACCGCCGCATTGCCTACGCTGCTCTCTCTTCCCCTCACATCTGGCACGCTCCTTTTAGTGAAACTGAGCATGCTCAATTTCACTAAAAGGAGCGTGAGAGGAAGAGAGAGCAGGGCAGGCAATGCAGCTTCAGCTGGCGGGGGTTGGGGACCCCCGCCAGCCAAACCAGGGGCCCAGAGCAAATTTGAGGGGCCCAGGCCCCTGTGGCCCCATGTAGCTATGCCACTGGTGCGTGGCCATTAATTTAAAAAAAGAAAATGGGGCCATTTTAGTGCCATGCTAAAAGTGGCCTCAGCACGTGGCAACGACCCACATAGCACTGACCACTTTCAGTGTGGATTAGTAAAAGGTCCCCTAAGTACATGCCTAGATATTTTTAAAAATATTATGAAGTACTTAGTATTTTGCAAATTCAAATTGTTGATGTCAAAATAACTTTTCCTATTTTGGCATCAAGAAGAACACATTTTTTCAAGTCATAGCTAAAAGCTAAAAAGTCCAGTTCCAGGAAGGTTGGAGCTTCCATCCCAAAAGATCACGGTATTTGTAGACCATGAGTGGGCAATCTTGGTCTTTGAGGGCTGCAGCCCAGTTGGGTTTCCAGGATTTCCCCAATGAATATGCATTCACAGTTCACATTGGTAAAGACGAGGTGGAATTCCTTGATGTAAAGATAACCAATAACGTAGGAGTGTTAGAAACTAAAATGTTCCGGAAACCAACAGATAGAAATACTCTATTACATTACTGAAGCCACCACCCTACTTCATTAAAGAATGGAATCCCTGCGGGACAATTCTTAAGAGTTAGACGTTTGTTTATTTATTTATGAACATTTATACCCCACTTATTTCCACATTAAGCAGACTCAAAGTGGCTTACAATGTACAAGAATCAATTACAATTACATTAGATAGGGTAAAAGGAACAGGGTAGGAAGGGAAAGGGTAAGAGGGTCTAAAATAGACTGTGGAAGACCAGATGCTGAGACGGATCAGAGTGGCTTGGACAGCTCTCGGCAAGGCAATCCATAATTGGGAACTGTAGGAATACCCAGGAAGCGCAGGTGAGGTGCAGAAGAAGCAGCAGTATGCGGCCTGAAGAGTGGAAGAGGTCACCGGAGGCCGACGACATCAGCTGGATCCGGCGACTCAAAAAGAAGCAAGTCCCCAGCAAGGTGCAGCCAAACTCGAAAAGACTCACAAAAACAAGAAGCTATAAAACGGGCAACACAAATGAAGAAACGATTCAAAGAGCGGGGATATCCGGCAAAAATGATATCTAAAGCCTTTAAAAGGGGATATAACGCCCAGAGACAATGGTTACCAAGAATCCAAGATGGCTTGCATACTCCCATATGTAGCGCAATCTCAACAAGTCATGCAAATAATACGTAAGCATTGGTCTATGTTAGGCATACATCCAGTGCTTAAAGAATATCCACCGTTCTCATTTAGGAGAGGACAAAATTTAGGGGAGAAGTTAAAAAAAACAGAGAAAAATAAACAATGAACAGAGAGGACATTTCAAATGCAAAGGGTGCACACAAAGTATTCAGATCCCTAATCAGAAAAGTATTTCAACTTAAGTATATAAGTATTGTCATACTGGGAAAGACCAAAGGTCCATCGAGCCCAGCATCCTGTTTCCAACAGTGGCCAATCCAGGTCACAAGTACCTGGCAGAAACCCAAACAATAGCAACATTCCATGTAGAACCCCAAAGTGTAGCAAGATTCTAGAATTCTAAAGAATAACAAGATTCCATACAGAATTTCAAAGTGTAGCAACATTCCACTTAGAACCCTATAGAGTAGCAAGATTCCATTCAGAATCCTAAGTACATAAGTGTTGCCATACTGGGAAAGACCAAAGGTCCATCGAGCCCAGCATCCTGTTTCCAACAGTGGCCAATCCAAGTCACAGATACCCGGCAAGATCCCAAAAATGTACAAAACATTTTATATTGCTTATTCCAGAAATAGTGGATTTTCCCCAAGTCCATTTAATAACGCTCTATGGATTTTACCCTTAGGAAGCCGTCCAAACCTTTTTAAAACTCCGCTAATCAACCAATAACTCCGCTATGTCAACCACTAACTGTGAATCGTCATTTGTCATATATGCCACACAATGTCCATGTGACCTGTTATACATAGGACAAACGGTCAAGAAAGTAAAGCACAGAATTGCTCAGCATCTCAGCAACATCCGACTACAGAAGGTGGACACTCCAATAGTTAAGCATTGGCTCTCTAAAGGACACACTATAGAGCAATTAAAGTTTGTAGTGCTAATACAGATGGATCTAACTAGAGGGGGGCATGTACTACCAGGGGCGTAGCTACGTGGGGCCACGGGGGCATGGGCCCCCACAGATTACGCCCTGGCCCCCTCTACATTTGACCCCCCCGCCATCGCCGCCTGCCCGCCCCCCGCCGCCGCATCAGGTACCTTGTTTGCTGGCGGGGGTACCATGCATGTAGCCCCATGCAGGACGTAAGGCGTCAGAAACAGATGATCCCACAACGAAGGCGCCGGAGTCCACCGGCGCTGAAGAAGGCTCTTCGGCTGGTGGGGATTGGGGACCTCCACCAGCAAACAAGGTACCTGATGTGGCAACGGGGCAGGCGGTGAGGGGGGGGGTTTGCAGTTGTGGCAGTGGGGGGGGGGGTCCAAAGTGGCAGGGGGATCGGCGGTGGGGGGAGGCAGCTAAACAGTGCCCCCCACCTTGGGTTGTGGCCCCTCCCTCCCGCCGAGGTCTGGCTACGCCCCTGTGTACTACAGAGGCTAATGCAGATAGAACAATGTACCTACATGAATGGGAAACAGTGACCCCTAGTGGTTTAAACAGAGAAGTAGATTGGGTGGGACTATAAAAACAAAGAACGTCAAGAGACACCGAAAGATAGCACTGCGCATGAGCAGAGAGAAAAAGAAGACAAGTGCCATTTCAAAGTACCAGAGAGGATACCCACCAGGCAGCAGCCAAGCAGGAAGCAAAAGAGAGATACGAGATAAAGAGGAGACGTATAGAAATCATGCCAATGTTTTATTTTGTTTAGACACTAGAAGGCCCTGAAGACGCCTAACGGCGAAACGCGTAGGGCAGCTGTGACTTTTAAGAAATCAGCATTGAAACAAGGTTACCTCACCAAACACAGAGAGTGACTTTGAAATAATCAAGAGAAAGAGAAAACGCCCTTGTTGCTAGTATACAATTAAAAGCCGAGCCTCTGGCAGAACAAACAGTGTAAAAGCTGAGGAGCACAAAAGCAGCCGCATAGAAGTGAAGAGACGGCTCGAAAGGGAAACACCACACAGCTCAACACTTACAGCAAAGCAACATTAGAACTGATTGGAATTAAAGGACTGAGGATAAGGCTTTACTACAGGCAACGAGAAAAGTAAATAGTGAAGATAGAGGGACACCTGCTGCTTGTATAGACTTCGGCGGGAGGGGGGGTCCAGAGCCCGAGGTGAGGGGGCACATTTGCCCCCCCCCGGTGACGCTGCCCCCCCGCCCCACCACCAAAATTGCCCCCCGCCGACAACCCTCTCGACCCCCCCTCCTGCCGCCAACCCGCCGTCGCCTACCTTTGCTGGCGGGGGACCCCAACCCCCGCCAGCCGAGGTCCTCTTCTTCCCGCAAAAGGCTTCCTTCTGTTTCTGACGTCCTGCAGAAACAGAAGGAAGCTTTTTGCGGGAAGAAGAGGACCTCGGCTGGGGGGGGGGTTGGGGTCCTCCGCCAGCAAAGGTGGGCGATGGCGGGTTGGCGGCGGGAGGGGGGTCAAGAGGGTCATCGGCAGGGCCAGGGCCAGGGCCAAGTCTACGGGGGCCCAGACCCCCCTGGCCCCATGTAGCTACGCCACTGATTAAAATAACGTCCTGTGTCAGATAAGAGACAATTTTGAATGGGTGTTGCTTAGCAAAGCAATACATTGGAATAGAGTGTATTTACTAGTCCAGAGGTTGAAGCTGAATACTGTGGTAGTGGGATAAGCAGCAAAGAGTGTCAAATAGAGTGAATGGTTGTATGAATGATATAGCACTAGGCATGCACTACTAATAAGTATTAGGTAATATATTCAGGTGCATTGAATAATTAATCAATATACGAAAATAAACGTTTGTGTACTGTTATTGGAGATACTAGTTATTATTATATAACAGTTAATAAATTAAGTTCATTCAATAGTTAGCAAACAATGAATATGCATGAGATCTATTTGCATACAATAGAGGCAGTGCATGCAAAATAGATCTCATGCAAAGTTATTGTGGCCACACCCAGTCAGGTTTTCAGGATACCCATAATGAATACCAAGGTGGCAGTGCATGCATGATCATTGTGGATATTCTGAAAATCTGACTGGCCAGGTGACCCTGAGGTCTGGGTTGAGAAGCACTGCCTCAGTGCATCAGACGATGGACCTTGCATCTCTCTCCTGGAAGCAGACAGCTTGGCAGCTCTGCAATAGTCAGGTTAGAATTTTATAGTTGTTTTCAGCTGAACTATGCAAGCACAGTGCCTTCAAACAGTTATTTCCACCCTGCCTTTGGTCCTGTAATTATAGTTTGCAGTCCTGCAAGACCAGCTGTTTTACAAACAGTCCCAGCTGGATTGTCTTGTCAAAGGTGCAGTCCTGAAGGCAAAACATTCCACACTCCCTTCTTCTGCGCTGCTCAGAAAAGGAAACCCTTAAAATCTGTATACCCTGGAAGAAAGGAGAAGCAGGGGTGACACGATACAGACGTTCAAATATTTGAAAAGGTATTAATCCGCAAACAAACCTTTTCCGAAGACGGGAAGGCGGTAGAACTAGAGGGCATGAATTGAGGTTGAAGGGGGGCAGACTCGGGAGTAATGTCAGGAAGTAAAGTGGACAGCTCAAAAATTAGGCAATAATTATGTCAATAATTTCTACTGGATCCAATACAATAGTCATTCAAACATCATTATATCCAGTTAAAGTTCATCCATCATCCTTCCATATAGATATAGAGTAATTCCCAAAATTTCAACTTCCTGATAAATAGAAATATATATATTTTCCTTTAACAGTCTCTCATAAGTGACCTCAGTGACACTCACCATCCACCACCCTCACAGGAATTACATGGAGGTATCATAAAGCGTCAATCATCTTCACCGGCATAGGTGGTCGGTGGCCCAACTGTTTGGGGAGGCTAAAGGGGGCGGAGTTAGGGGTGGGGCCAGGGGTGGAGCTTAAATCCATAATTGTCTGATAACACAGAAAAAATAAAAATAAAAGTCACAATTAATACCTTTTATTAAATGTAGATATTAGATACATATCATATGTCAAAGAATAAAGTGGTTGCTCAAAGCATATACTAACCATAATCGCTCAACTGCAAAACACTATGCACATCTTTGTGCAAAAACACACTCAGAACTTTACTGTACCAAAAATATTACACTGGCAGAACCTAATACACCATTAGGGGCTTATAGCCCATTTAGTTATGTGTAAACAAAAGAGATCTGCATTAAAAAATATTTATTTTTTATTTTGACCTATAAAACCACTTGTCCCTGAAACATGCCTAAAAACAGAATAATCCAGTTGTGTATCTAAAATGCAAATTCCTACAAATGTGATTCCATGTGCCCCAATGAAAGGTGAGTTTAATTCTACTTCCATTTAATTTCAATATACAGTATTCTATCATCTTTATAACACCAGCTTCCCAAGGCAAAGTACAACAACAGTTAAGATAAACTCAGATAAACTCTCAAGAAACAGAAACAGGATATATAAGCACAAACTACAGAGTTTATAATCGCTTTTTCTACCAGCTGCAATACCCTGCCTATTAACAGAAACAGCTTTAGCCTTGTTAGGATCAACAATCAAGAACAACCTGGATGCAGCAGCTCAAATGTTTGCTTTGTTTGGGCTGAAGGCAGTGAGGATGTCCCGAAACACATTAACCAAATTGGCTTCCTTACCAATTGGCTTCCTTGTTTACTTACTAGGCTAGAAAGGCTCACTTCCACTCCTCTTGGGCGGCTCACTTCCACTCCTCTTGGGCAGCTCCCCCCCGCCCCCTCCCCCCTCCCCCCCCCGAGTCTTGCATCTTTCTCCCTGTTTCTTCTGCTGCCTGCTGTCTCCCCGTCGTCATTTTTACTGCCCTGAAGAGTTCTCCCTCAGCACCGGCAATAGAGTCAGCTTTCTGCCAGTGTCGGGGCTTCTCCTCAAGGGGCGTCCTGGACTCTAACGTAACTTCCTCTTTTCTGCAGAGCTGGGAGGGAGTGAGACACGCCTGAAGAGAAAGCCCCGACGCTGGCAGAAGGCAGAACTCTTCAGGGCAGTAAAAATGACGAAGGAGACGGCGGGCAGCAGAAGAAACACAAGATGGTCAGGGTTGGGCTGGGGAGGCTTAGCCTCCCCAAGCCTCTTATACGGGGCGCCTATGTTCACCGGTACACTTTTCTCACATTATTTTCAATATCAGAACAACTCCTTCAATAGTTATTCATTAGTTTACTTATCTTTTAAAGACTTTCATTAGTCGGACCAAGGGGTTCAAATGCCCGACATGTTTCGCGCGCTACACGAGCTTCCTCAAGGACCCCCCTATAACAACAAAAAACTAGATAACTAGGGCAGAGACGTTCTCTCCCCCCCCCCCCCCCCACCTTCCTTATAAATTCGGAGTATCTTACCCTACAATCTTGCTCAGCGCCAGCTCTGCGGACATTTCTTAACAGCAAAGATGGCGGCAGCGCCTTTTCAAACCTATTAAACACCATCCCTTTTCAGTGACGTATTTAGCCCCGCCCCCGTGACTCCCCGGGCTTCAAAATTAAATCAGGGACGCCCAATCCAATTCAGCATTTAAAGCCAGAGGTATAACTGTTTGCAACTTAAAAATATACCATTGCTCTCTGGAGTTTAAAATTTTTTCATCTTCTTTTCTACAACTTCTACAGTTCTCCAGCGTATGTCCTCAACTGTATGCTGTTTACTAAGCCAGTGATCAACCAGCGGAGCCTGCGTATTCTGAGTGTTTATTCGGGATTTATGCTCATTCAACCGCACTTTAATTGGGCGTGCACTTCTACCAATGTATATGAGATCACACGGACATATAATCGCATAGATAACATTACGGCTATCACAATCCATAACCACTTTGCTTTTTATCGTTATATCTCTAGCGGGTGGAGCCCACATGCTACCCACAATTGCCCTTGGGCACCATTGACAGTGCCCACAGCTCTTTTGGCTTCAATCTCTTCAGTATTAACCCTTGGGTACATAAATTTATTTCTACTCAACCGCTCTCCCAGCGTTTTCCCCCTGGTATAAGAAATCAGGGGAAATTCTGAAAAACAAGGGTATAGCTGCAAAATATGCCAGCGATTATGCATAATTTGAACTATGAAGAAAGATTAAGGAGGCTAGGGCTATTCAGCTTGGAGAAGAGACAGCTGAGGGGAAACATGATAGAGGTATATAAAATAATGAGTGGAGAGGAACAGGTGGATGTGAAGCATCTGTTCACGCTTTCCAAAAATACTAGGACTAGGGGGCATGCGATGAAACTACAGTGTAGTAAATTTAAAACAAATCGGGAAAATTTTCTTCACCCAACGTATAATTAAACTCTGGAATTCGTTGCTGGAGAAAGTGGTGAAGGCGGTTAGCTTAGCAGAGTTTAAAAAGGGGTTGGACGGTTTCCTAAAGGACAAGTCCATAAACCGCTACTAAATGGACTTGGGAAAAATCCACAATTCCAGGAATAACATGTATAGAACGTTTGTACGTTTGGGAAGCTCGCCAGGTGCCCTTGGCATGGATTGGCCGCTGTCGAGGACAGGATGCTGGGCTCGATGGACCCTTGGTCTTTTCCCATTATGGCATTACTTATGTACTTATGTACTTATTTTTGACTCATATCATTGAACAGTAGCACACATGTTAAACAGTCTGCTTCTTCTCTTTTAGCTTCTTGCAATAGCAAGTCCCGCTGGGCAAATCATGCTCTTAAATATGCTTTTTTTATTACAGAACTTGGATAACCTCTATCTGCGAATCTAGCTTTTAATTCGATAGCATGTTGTTTAAATTCCACCAAAGTGGAACACACTCTCCTAGCCCTCAGAAACTGGCTCACTGGTAAATTATATTTAAGATGATACGGGTGAAAGCTGTCAAACTGCAGCAACGTATTCTTGCTCACTGGTTTCCTATACAAGGACGTATGTAATTTATCACCCTCCTTCAAGATCCATAGATCCAGAAATTCAATTGCTGTAGTACTTGCAGACATTGTAAATGATATATTAGAATCTAACGTGTTAAGCCAACCTACAAATTCTTCTAACGCTGGTTTCGATTCAGTCCAAATAAAAAAGCAATCGAGTGCTCTTGTAATTTTTCACAATCCTCCCGCGATTTAACAACTTTGAATAACTTTGTGTCATCAGCAAATTTAATTACCTCACTAGTTACTCCCATCTCTAGGTCTTTTATAAATATGTTAAAAAGCAACGGTCCCGGCACAGACCCCTGGGGAACCCCACTAACTTCCCTTCTCCATTGAGAATACTGACCATTTAACCCTACTCTCTGTTTTCTATCTTTTAACCAGTTTTTAATCCACAATAGAACACTACCTCCTATTCCATGACTCTCCAATTTCCTCTGGAGTCTTTCATGAGGTACTTTGTCAAACGCCTTCTGAAAATCCAGATACACAATATCAACCTGCTCACCTTTATCCACATGTTTGTTCACCCCTTCAAAGAAATGCAGTAGATTGGTGAGGCAAGATTTCCCTTCACTAAATCCACGTTGACTTTGTCTCATTAATCCATGCTTTTGAATATGCTCTGTAATTTTGTTCTTTATAATAGTCTCTACCATTTTGCCCAGCACCGACGTCAGACTCAGGTGGTGGAGATGAAAACAGTAATGGAATTCAAACATGTGTAGGATAAACACAACGGAAGCCTATTTTGAAGTAATGGATCTGTAAGTGGCAACACCAGCAATTTTGTTTTTGTTACATTTGTACCCTGCGCTTTCCCACTCATGGCAGGCTCAATGCGGCTTACATGGGGCAATGGAGGGTTAAGTGACTTGCCCAGAGTCACAAGGAGCTGCCTGTGCCTGAAGTGGGAATTGAACTCAGTTCCTCAGGACCGAAGTCCACCACCCTAACCACTAGGCCACTCCTCCACTGGGAAACAAAGTGGGAGCTGGGCAGACTTCTACAGTCTACGCTCTGATCGTGACTGACTTTTAGAGGGATGGGCTGGAGTGTAAATTTTAAGGGTCTTCAACGATAACTTCAGAACTTAGTACAAGAAGAGTGCTGGGCAGACTTCTACGGTCTGTGCCCTGAGAAAGACCAGGACAAATCAAACTCTGGTATATATATAAAGTATCACATACCATGTAAGATGAGTTTATCTTGTTGGGCAGACTGGATGGACCAGTCATGTCTTTATCTGCAATCATCTATATATATAAAACTCACCCTCAACATTCTATTGTCTGCTGACGTCACTAAAGCCAGTTCGTATGTTCACAGTCTGTGGGCCCCGCCCTCGCGTCAAACGTTATGACGTTGAGGGCGGAGCAGATTCTCACCTCCAACGATCTACTCAGGCCACAAACTCCGGATTTCCACACTGTAGCTCTGCTCCGCCCTCGCGTCAAAACGCGATGACGTCAAGGGCGGGGCACAAAAACCGCCACCCACACAGAGCTACAACGGAAACGGCAGCACTGCACGCCACGAACCAGGTAAAACCGCGACGAGCCATGCAGCCATGAAACCCTTGTTAGCGCCCGTTTCATTGCGCTCAGAAACGGGCCTTTGTTTACTAGTTAATTGTTCTTCACTGTTATTTCCTTCCATCCTGAGATGTGCTGGAGGAGGCTTCCCTGGGCCTGTTTGTTACATTACTGCAAAAAAAAAAAAAAAAAACAATCCTACTCCTTGCTCTTTTTCAGTAAAAACAAACGGATTTGCACAGATTGGGAATACGTCTTTTTTGAATAAATCCTGCTGTCTCTCACCTGAGAGGAACAGAACTGAAAAGAGCACCTCAGGGCCACATCACTAGCTGATACCCCAAGGCAGAGATTCTTAACCCGGTCCTCAGAACACACCTAGACAACCTGGTTCTCAGGGTATCCGCAACGAATACGTCTCGCTCCTCAACCTGGTCCTCTTTTCACTTACCTAACCCCTGTTCACGGTCACATATCATAGCTTCTCTTAACCCATCGTCCTTCTGATCCCTAGCCTACTGCCTTAGTTAAAAGGCTTTCAACCTTAAAGATTCCTCATCTCCTCGCAGTCTTTCTGAGGGTTTGGTTCCGGTTCCCTCCATTGGGACACATGCCCTAGTCTGCCCCCTCCTCAAAAATCCCCATTTAGATCTTTTCCTCCCGTACAACTTCCGTCCTATCTCTAATCTCCCGTTCTTTTCAAGTGTTAGGCAATGTTGTTTTTCCCTCCCATACAACTTCCGTCCTATCTCTAATCTCCCGTTCTTTTCAAGTGTTAGGCAAGGTTGTTTTTCCCTCCCACACAACTTCCGTCCTATCTCTAATCTCCTGTTCTTTTCAAGTGTTAGGCAAGGTTGTTTTTCCCTCCCATACAACTTCCGTCCTATCTCTAATCTCCCGTTCTTCTCAAAAGTGTTAGAAAAGGTTGTTCTAATTCATTTGAACAACACATCGAGCACCCAAATGTTCTCTACCCCATGTAGTTGGGCTTTCTTCACCAACAGCATGGAACCACTTCTACTAGCTCTTCAAGACTTTGTGTCTCACTTGATACCCATCACTCAGTAGTTCTGGTCTCTCTTGATCTCTCCTTTGCCTTTGACTTGGTCGATCACTCCCTGCTTTTTTGTCATATTAGCTCAATTGGTATCATAGGCACAGTACTCTCCTGGTTCTCTAGCAACCTCTCCAGGCGTACCTACCAGCTTGCCTTAAATCGCACCTCTACAGCCACTCTTAATCTCCAATCTGGTATTCCCTAAGGTTCTATCCTTGCGCCCTATCTATTCAATATCCTTCTGACTATCGTACGACCACAGCTGTACATCATTCTGCTACGCAGATGACTTTCAGTATTTCTGTCACATCACTGACCCGTCCCACTCCATCACTCTCCTCAATGAATGTCTGACTAGAGTCTCTGCTTAGCTTAAAATGAATCTCTTTTTTTCTTAATGCTACCAATCGTAAATCTATCTGCTTTCTCTCCTCACACGGAACTATCCCTCTCCCCCACCCCTCCCCATTGAGAAACGTCCATAGACCATTATTAAAATGACTTGGGGAAAATCCACTGCTTATTTCTGGGATATGCAGCATAAAATGTATTGAACTTTTTGAGGATCTTGCCAGGTATTTGTGACTGAATTGGCCACTGTTGGAAACAGGATATTGGGCTTGATGGACCTTTGGTCTATCCCAGTGTGGCAATACTTACGTATTTATAATCTTTACCTTTTAAAGATTCCATTAAGGTTTTAGGTGTTATCTTTGACAATAAACTCACTTTCAAACCGCAAATGGACTGGAGGAGTGGCCTAGTGGTGAGAGCACCAGTCTTACAATCCAGAGGTGGCAGGTTCAAATCCCACTGCTGCTCCTTGTGATCTTGGGCAAGTCACTTAACCCTCCATTGCCTCAGGTACAAACTTAGATTGTGAGCCCTCCTGGGACAGAGAAATATCCAGTGTACCTGAATGTAACTCACCTTGAGCTACTACTGAAAAAGGTGTGAGCAAAATCTAAATAAATAAATTCAGCCTTCATTATTTTCTTTCCATTGTATTCATTCAGTATGCCCTTTCCTTCCAATTTACCTTCTTTATCTACTTATTTTGACCCTGGTCATATCACACTTCGATTATTGTATCTCTCTTTATGCCGGCATCCCTCTTCAATCTTTTAAGCACCTTCAGCTCATTCAATAAGGGAAGAGGGAGAAACAGAGAAAAAAGAGGGGCAAGGAGGAACATTGCAAAATGAGAAGGAAAGGAAATGAGAGAGGAGACGAGAACAAGGAGGTGGGACAGGAGGAAGAAAGGGAAAGGAAAAAGGAAGAAGGGTAGAACGAGAGAAATGGAAAGTGGGAGGGATAGAAAGATAAAGAAGAGAAGGAAAATGGGATGAAGCGACAAGAAAGGATAGAGGGACAAGGGAAAGAGAGGAAGAAAGAGAGGGAAAGGAGAAGAAAGGCAGAAAAAAAGAGGGATAAAAAGGGAAAGAGATGAGAGAAAATAAAGAAAGAGAGAGAGAGAAGAGAAAAAGAGACAGGAAGTCAAGAGAAGAGGAAGGACGAGAAAGGGAGGAAGAGGGAAAGAAGACAAGAAGAGGAAGAAAGAAGAAAAGAAAAATAAAGGAGAGGAGTGAAAAAGAGAAGGGGAAAGACAGGCAGGAAGAGAGGAGCACAGGACAGAAAAAGGGAGACAGAGAAAAAGAGAGAAGGAAGGAGGATAGAAAGAAAGAAAGAGAGAGAGGGAAAGAAAGTGATACGTGAAAGAAGCCAAAAGGCATAAAAATAGAAGGAGGGAGACAAAGAAGGGGGAAAGAGACAGGCAGGAAGAAGGGAGGACAGAAAAAGGGGGGAAGAGAGGGGAAGGAGAAAGGAAGAAGGGCAGAAAGAGAAAAAGAGGGAAAGGAAGAGAGAGATAAAGAAGAGAAGGAAAATGGATAAAGACAGAGAAGAGAGAGAGAGAGAGGATAATCTTTTGTAATCTGTATCAAACCAAACTGGTCATCTTTGGAATATAAATTGCATACTTGGATTTGTAAGAGAAGAGAGGAAGGACACAGAAAGGGAGAAAGTGAGGGAAAAGAGAAAAGAAGGGCAGAAAGAGAGGATGAGGGAAAGAGAGGGAAAGAAAGAGATAAATTAGAGAAGAGAAAGGTATAAAGAGAGATAGGGAGAGGCACAAAGAAAGAAGAGGGAGGACAAAGAAAGGAAGAGAGAGAAAGAAAAAGAAGAGGATAAGAGGGAGAGGAAAAAGAAAAAGAAAATATGAGAGAGACAGAAAGAGATAAAGGAGAAAAGGAAAACAGGATAGAGGAAGAGGGAGAGAGAAAGGGAAGAGAGGCAGGAACAGAAAAGGAGGAGGACAGAGAAAAGGAGAAAGAAAGGGAAAGGAAGAGGGCAGAAAAAAGAATGAGAGGAAGAGAGGAAAAAAGAGAAGGGAAAAGGTATACAGAGAGAAAAGAAGAGAGAGACAGAAGGGGAAAGAGACAAGCAGGAAGAGAGGAGAGTAATACAGGGAAAGGAAGAGAGGCAGAAAAAAGGGAGAGAAAGAGAAGGAAAAATGGAATAAACAGAGAAAAGAAGGGAGAGAGAAGAGGAAAGAGACAAGCAGGAAGAGAGGAGAATGAGGACAGAGAAAGGGAGGAAGAGAAGGAGAAAGGAAGAATAAGGGCAGAAAGAAAAGAGGAAGAGGAAGTAGAAGAGAGGGATAAAGAAGATAAGGTAAATAGGGAGAGAGAGAGAATAGAAAGGGAGGAAGAGAGGGAAATAAGAAAGGAAGAAAGAGAGAAGGAGGGAGGAGGAAAAGAGAGGGTTAAACAAGAAAAGGAAAAAGGGATAAATAGAGATAAAGGGAAAGAGAGAGGCAGGGATAGAGAAGAGGGAAGGCAGAGAAAGGAAGAAAGGGAACAGAAAAAGTACAGAAAGAGAAAGGGAAAAGAGAGATAAAGAAGAGAAGAAAAAAAGGGTTAAAGAGAGAGAAGGGAAAGGAGAAGCAGGAAGAATGGAGAAAGAGAGAGAGAGAGAGAGAAAAAAGAAGACATGGACAAAAGAAAGGAAGAGGAAGAGCAGAAAGGGACAGAGGAAGGGAAAGAAAGGAGAGAAGAAAGGGATAGAGAAAGAGAGGTGAGGAAGAGAGGGAAAGGAGAAAGGAAGAACAGCAGAAAGAGTCAACTTGAAAGAGAGGGTAAAAAAGAAAGATAAAGGACAGAAGGAAAAGGGATAAAGAGAGAAGAGGTAGAGAAAGGCAGGAAGAGACAATACTGAGAACAGAAAAAGGGAGGAAGAGAGGAAAAAGAAAGAAGGACAGAAATAGAGAAAAGAGGAGTGAAAGAGTGAGATAAGGAAAAAGGGATAAGAGAGAGAAGGAGGGAGAGAGAGGCAGGAATAAAGATGAGGGAGTACAGCAAAATGGATGAAGTGAGGAGAAGGAAGACAGAGAAAGAGAGGAGAGAGAGAGGAAGAAAGAAAGCAAGGAAAGAAAGAGAGAAAGCAGCATGCTGGGCTGCTATTTACGCATTTGTCCAACAGTCAATGTTTTCTGGACTATGGAATCATAAATATGAGGATGGACTGGACAAATCAATATAAATCTTTACAGCCCCTGTAAACCTCGGAGGAGACTGTAGCCACTTCATGATAAGAAAAAAATGCCATGCCGGGATCCTGTCCAAGCAGCAGGTTCATAACCAAAGGCTCACGGCATGACTCTTCAGTTTGCATTATGTCGGTTATGCAACCAGGAAATAAGGTGCCCAGACAGCAGGGTTTGAGAGTGAAGCTCACCCAGCCTGACAAGATGGAAGTTCTGGTCTATTGGAAATGATGGATGGGATAGGTAAGGGGTCCTTTTACAAAGGCGTGCCAGGCACACCCACTCCCCCACCCACCAGCGCTAGAAAATTAAAAAATGGCCATGCGGCCATTTCGGGGAGAGCTCTTACCGCCACCCATTGAGTTGGCGGTAAGGGCTCCCACGCTAACCCGGTGGTAACCGGGCAGAAGGCAGTGTTGCCAGATTACTGCCGGGTAACCCCCTGTGGTACTATTTTTCTGGAATTTCCAGAAAAGACGTGCGCTGGGGCAAAACTACCGCCGGAGGCTGCATTAGGCCTGCGGTAGCTCTGATTTGCCGGGTGGCAACCCTTTGGTAAAAGGGCCCCATAGACAGCAATTCTGGAAATCATTGAATGAAAAAAAAAAAAACCACACCCAGATCTGTGCACATGTCAAGCCTGAGGAGGTGTTAGCGTATTCCTGTAGGTACAGATCTGACATAAGCCGTGGGAATCCAGGCTCCCATTGAAAAAAAAGGTTCACAGACTTGAAACTGCCACAAGCAGAAACCTGCAAAAACATTCCCAGCAACAGCCAAAACTTGGCCCCTCGCCTGTGCTGAGAAACGCCTGCAAAACATCCACTTGCATAATTTGATTTTGCCAAATATCGCTGAGTACAGCAGACTTGAAAGTTATTTCTCTAAACACTTGGGCCTGAGAGACAGCACAGCACTGGCTGCGGTGCATCAATCACAAGATAAAGAGAGCCCAAATTACGAAACAGCACCTGACACCAAGAAACAGTCATAATCAGGATTCAAGCAGATCCTTTACTGGACTTTTTACATTTGGCTGGGGACAGGTGGGGGAGATAGTTCAGTTTTAATTGCTCTCTTTTTCCAAATTCTGGCTCAAGGCTGGAATTCTTTAAGAACACAATAACATACTGGGTCAGACCAGTACCCTGCTTCCAACAATGGCCAATCCCAAAGAGTAGCAAGATTCCGGAATCCCAAACAATAACAAGGTTCCGGAACCCCACAGAGTAGCAAGGTTCCGGAATGCCAAACAAGATTCCAGGACCCCCAAAAGTAGCAAGATTCCATGCTACCGAACCCAGAGATAGGCATGGTAAAAGTCACTACTTATCTTATGGACTTTTCCTCCAGGAACTTGTCCAATCCTTTTTTAAACCCAGGAGACCTTTTATTAAGCCGCGTATGTGCATCCTACTTGCATCAATTTTGAACTAACGCCCGGCTACCACATGGCCTGGGCGGTAATTTCATTTTTTATGTGCATCCGCTACGAACACCAGAATATTTTCCAGCATGTGGCGCTAATTGGGTGGTAATCGGCACTGTACATGCGCTGACGATTACCGCCCAATTAATGTGTGAGACAGTACCGCTAAGTCAATGAGTGGTGGTAAGGCCTCAGGCCCAAAATGGACGCGCACCAATTTTCATTTTGCCGCAGGTTAATAGAAGTGGTAGGGAGAAACATAACCACTCACTGGAAGCTCAAAGGCAAGAATACTACCACTCTCACCTTGATTACATGCTATAAACTACACTTCCCAACATTCCTGCTTTACTGATTATCCTGTATTGGTACTAGGGATGTGTACAGGATAATCAGTAAAGCATACTGGTTAAAGTATCTGATTAACTTTGAGTATTTTCTCAGTCAAACTTAACTGGTTAATTGTAATAGAGAGTTAATTGTAATAGAGAGCACCCATGGTCAACTCTATTCAGTTAAAGTATAACCATGATGCTAGAAATACCTCTCCCCCTCCTCTTCTTAACTGGTCTGCAGGAGGGAAGGTGAGGTTTAAAGTCTGGATAATTTCCAAAGTCACTCCAACAAGTCATCTGACTATCAGTCTTGTTATTAAATTTTGTAAGGCCACTTAGGTCATAATTAACTCCAGATATATTATTTGGGATTAACTGGTGGTCATAGCAATATCTAATCAGGGTTTTATGCTGCATTTATTATGAGGCCCTTTTACTAAGCTGCGTAGATGCCTACGCACGCCCAACACGTGTCCATTTTGAGTTACTGCCCGGCTACTGCGTGGCCCTTGCGGTAATTTCATTTTTGACACGCGTCTGCTATGCGCGCTGGACAATACTTTTATTTTCTGGCACGCGGGCCGTAATCGTCATTTTACATGTGTAGACCATTACTGCCCGGTTACCGCATGAGACCTTACCGCTAGGTCAACGGGTGGCGGTAAGGTCTCAGACCCAAAACGGACGCGTGGCAGTTTTCATTTTGCCGCACGCCCATTTTCAGCAAAAATTTTAAAAAGGCATTTTTTTTTACAGGCGCGCTGAAAAATGATTCTGCGCGCCCCCAAAACAGGCGTCCACACTACCGCAGTCCATTTTCAGCGCGCCTTTGTAAAAGGCCCCCTATATTTGTTGTTCATATTTATTTATTTGTATTTATTTGTTACATTTGTATCCCGCATTTTCCCACCTATTTGCAGGCTCAATGTGGCTTACATAGTACCGTAAAGGCGTTCGCCAATTCCGGTATGAACAAATACAAGGTGTACTAGTGGTAGAATAAGGTTCGTGTATGGTAGATACATTGGGGGGACATAAGAGAGGAAGAGGGAGAGTTGGGGTGTGTCCATTACGATCTTTGGTTTTGTTGTGTTGCAGGTACTTAGGTTCTTATCTTCTTATTTTATTCACTGCTTTGTATTCTTTTGTATTTTTATTGCAAAGCAACAGCAGAAGAAAAGTGAATAGAAATGGAAACCATAAAGAAATTGTATATAAGAAAGAGTATCTACAAAAGATGCTAATGAGAAAGATGAACTGGGAATAGAAAATATTATTTGGGGGACTATGGGAAGTTCCTGAAGAGGAACTTACCGTGTACTTACAGTTAAAGACATTTTCTCAGCTGTGGGATATGGAAGTGAAACATAGGTAATAAAGAGAGCATTTGAACGGAAAATGTGGAACTACAGAAGAGTTTTGCAGCTTGAGCTGATCAAAGCTCTGATGGCAAGAATAATACTGGAGGGCACAACACAGGAAAAGAGGGAGGGAAAGGAAAGGGATTTATTTATTTATTTAGCACATTTATACCCCACATTCTCCCACTAGTTCTAGGCTCAATGTGGCTTACACATAACCGTAGGGTAGGCTACAGTTCAGAAAAGTACAATTAAACAATGCAATAGTAAGATAGTAATCAAATAGGTATCATAAAAAACGGCAAAGATAATAAGATAATACAAGATAAAAGGGTCAATGAATTTTGTTGAGACCAAGAAGAGGTCATTTAGGTTGAGTCTGGAAGGTAAGCCTTCTTGAACAAGGTGGTCTTCAATAATTTTCTGAAATTTAGATGATTCTGAGTTGATCTTAAGTTTTTGAGTTGATTTATATTTAGCTTCACATCTTTTTCAGCTATAGCTCAAGGTGCGTTACATTCATGTACTGGGGGGAGGGGTGGTATTTTGCTTTCCCCAGAGGGATTATAATCTAAGAGGTAATGTTCAGCCCATGGCAGTCAGTATTTATTTTATTTATTTATTTATTTTCGGCAAGTGATCTTTGAGGTAGTTTCTATTCTTGCACTGTCTCGACACAAATCGGGAGGTGGGCGTCCTTCTCCCAGGGTCTCCCAAATCGGCATAATCGAAAGCCGATTTTGGGCGTCCTCAACTGCTTTCCGTCGCGGGGACGACCAAGGTTCACGGGGCATGTCAGAAGCGTAACGAAGGTGGGACTGGAGCATGCCTAACACATGGGCGTCCTCGACCGATAATGGAAAAAAGAAGGGCGTCCCTGACGAGCACTTGGGCGACTTTACTTGGTCCATTTTTTCTTACGACCAAGCCTCAAAAAGGTGCCCAAACTGACCAGATGACCACCGGAGGGAATCGGGGATGACCTTCCCTTTACTCCCCCAGTGGTCACCAACCCCCTCCCACCCTAAAAAAAACTTTTAAATATTTTTTGCCAGCCTCTATGCCAGTCTCAAATGTCATACCCAGCTCCATGACAGCAGTATTCAGGTCCCTGAAACAGTTTTTGTGGGTGCAGTGCACTTCAGGCAGGCGGACCCAGGCCCATCCTCCCCTACCTCTTACACTTGTGGTGGTAAATGTGAGCCCTTCAAAACCCACCAGAAACCCACTGTAACCACATGTAGGTGCCTCCCTTCACCCCTTAGGGCTATGGTAGTGTTGTACAGTTGTGGGGAGTGGGTTTTGGGGGCTCAGCACACAAGGTAAGGGCGCTATGCACCTGGGAGCAATTTCTGAAGTCCACTGCAGTGCCCCCTAGGGTGTCCGGTTGGTGTCCTGGCATGTCAGGGGGACCAGTGCACTACGAATGTTGGCTCCTTCCACGACCAAAGGGCTTGGATTTGGTTGTTTCTGAGATGGGCGTCCTCAGTTTACATTATCGCCGAAAATCGGGGACGACCATCTCTAAGGTCGACCTAAATTTCGTGATTTGGGTGTCCCTGACCATACTATCGAAATGAAAGATGGACGCCTATCTTGTTTCGGTAATACGGGTTTCCCGCCCATTCGCCAGGACGTCCTGCGAGGACGTCTTCAGGAAAACTTGGGCACCCTTTTCGATTATGCCCCTCTTGGTGAACCTGCACTGGAGCAGTGTTGTCAGCCATAGCTTATGAGTCAGCCAATAAATCCTCACTTTGGACTTTGGTTTCTTGAGCCTGCTGAACTATTTCTGAAAGAAGCCAAGAAGTGGCTTTTGTACAAGTGCCAGAGTATAAGGAAATTCTTTGACAGCTATCAAGTCAAGCAAAAAGGCCAGTAACTGGGTAGCTGCTTTTCCTTCTCTTTTGTTCCCTGCTAAGTTCAAAATAAACTTCTCCAGTGCACCTTCCAGATATGTAAAACAAGGTGTGTAGCTTGGATCACAGCTCCAAGATGCCTTTGCTTGTGCAGACATGACTTGGCCATCTAACAGAGAAGACGTGATGCTGCTTCACAGTTCGGCTTCGTTGAGGCAATTACCATCCCCTAAAGTCCGGGGAGCAGACATTTGTGGAATCAGATGAGGTTTCCATCTTTGTGGCAAAATATTTGGGGAACATATGTTTCTAAATTCATGAGTGGAGGAGTAATCTAATGGGAAAAAGCAGCAGACTAGGATTCAAGTCCTGCTGCCTCTCCTTGTGACCTTGGGCAGGTCACTTAACCTTCCATTGCCTCCTGTAAACCCTCTGGTGACGGGGAAATACCTACTGTAGGTGAAGATAAGTCACCCTGAACCACTACTGAAAAGGTGTGAGGTAAATCCAAATAAATAGAATATGGAGGATTACGAGGAAGGTAAGGCCTAGAATCCTGGACCTTCACAAATACTGGAGTGAAAAGAAAGAGTGATCTTGGGGTTAATCTATTCTAATTAATGCTAAGTTAATTAATAGTAAATGGCATATCTTAACCTAGGGACAGTGTTCCCTTCCCTCTAAACTATGCAAATGTCCTCTACCCAATCGGGGATGCCTCAAAATCACATTTTCAATCAGAAGGACAAGCAGGTCCACTGGGAATCTTATATATCTCCAGAACGTGTGAAAACATATTTACGACAACTCTACGGCGGGCGTAAGTACTCAGACCTAACTTCATATGCGCATATATACGCAGTTACGCTAGCATTATATAAAGGAAAATAGGCCCGTTTTCCCTCCATGACATGATGAATTTTCTGAGTTATTGATTTTGCTGAATAAAACTGTTTTGCTATACAACACTGGGGGAGTAAGGGGAGGTCATCCCCTATTCCCTCCGGCAGTCATCTGGTCAGTTCGGGCACCTTTTCACGGCTTGGTGGCAAGAAAAAATGGACCAAGTAAAGTTGGCCAAGTGCTCGTCAGGGACGCCCTTCTTTTTTCCATTATCGGCTGAGGATGCCCATCTCTTAATCACGCCCCAGTCTCGCCTTCGCTACGGTGCCGACACGCCCCCGTGAACTTTGGTCGTCCCCGCGACGGGAAGCAGTTGAGGACGCCCAAAATCGGCTTTTGATTATGCCGATTTGGGCGACCCTGAGAGAAGGACGCCCATCTCCCGATTTGTGTCGGAAGATGGGTGTCCTTCTCTTTCAAAAATAAGCCTGCAAGTGTGAGGATGTTATAATGCCGTTATATCGCTCCATGGTGCGACCGCACCTTGAGTATTGAGTTCAATTCTGGTCGCCGCATCTCAAGAAAGATATAGTGGAATTGGAAAAAGTGCAGTGAAGGGCGACTAAAATGATAGCGGGGATGGGACGACTTCCCTATGAAGAAAGACTAAGGAGGCTAGGGCTATACAGCTTGGAGAAGAGACGGCTGAGGGGAGACATGATAGAGGTATATAAAATAATGAGTGGAGTGGAACAGGTGGATGTGAAGCTTCTGTTCACGCTTTCCAAACATACTAGGACTAGGGGGCATGCGATGAAACTACAGTGTAGTAAATTTAAAACAAATCGGAGAAAATTTTTCTTCACCCAACGTGTAATTAAACTCTGGAATTCGTTGCCAGAGAAAGTGGTGAAGGCGGTTAGCTTAGCAGAGTTTAAAAGGGGTTGGACGGTTTCCTAAAGGACAAGTCCATAAACCGCTACTAAACGGACTTGGAAAAATCCACAATTCCAGGAATAACATGTATACAGAATGTTTGTACGTTTGGGAAGCTTGCCAGGTGCCCTTGGCCTGGATTGGCCGCTGTCATGGACAGGATGCTGGGCTCAATGGACCCTTGGTCTTTTCCCAGTATGGCATTACTTATGTAGTATAGTGAATTTGTTTATGTAATCGTTGAGTTGCTTGGTCACCAGATCTTCCATTAGTTTGACTACTAATGGGATAGATGCTACTGGGCGGTAGTTGGTAATGTCATCTGATTTTTTTTTTGGTGTCTTTTGGTATTGGGGTGAGCAGGATGTTGCCTTTTTCTTCAGGGCAGGTACCCTGCTGTAGCATGAAGTTTAAGTGGGATGTGAGATCTGTTATGAAATGATGGGGGGGGGGGGGCAGATTGTATTATTTATTTATTTATTTATTTATTTATTGCATTTGTATCCCACATTTTCCCACCTATTTACAGGCTCAATGTGGCTTACAATATTACAACATGACAAGTATCATTACAATATTACAACATGACAAGCATCATTAAACAGTAGGGAACAATTAATTACATACTGAATAACTGTAGCAGAATGGATGTGATCAGTACAGTAAACAAGTGAACAGTCAGAATATCAAGTGACTAGCGACGTGTTAGAATTCCTATTATTGATTGTTAATGTAAGTCTTGTTGAAAATATAAGTTTTTAATGATTTCTGGAAGTTGATTAGGTCGTGAATAGTCTTCAGGTCAGGTGGTAGTGCATTCCACATCTGCATGCCAATGTAGGAAAAGCTAGACGCATGTACTAACTTTTATTTTAGACCTTTACAGCTTGGAAAATGGAGTTCTAGGAATGTGCGCGATGATCTTTTAGCGTTCCTGGGTGGAAGATCAATAAGGTCTGACATGTAGGCCGGCGCGTTTCCGTGAATAACCTTATAGACCAGAGTGCATATTTTGAACACAGTACGTTCTTTGACTGGAAGCCAGTGCATCTCTCTTAGGGGTTTAGCGCTTTCGTATTTTGTTTTTCCAAATATTAGTCTGGCTGCGGTGTTCTGAGTTGTTTGAAGTTTCTTGATGATATGCTCTTTGCAGCCAGCATAAAGCGCGTTGCAGTAGTCCAGATGACTTAGCACCATCGATTGTACCAGATTGCGGAAGATGGCTCTTGGGGAAAAAAGGTTTTAATCTCTTGAGTTTCCACATTGATTGGAACATCTTCTTCGTTGTATTCTTTACATGGCTTTCAAGTGTGAGATTTCGATCAGTGGTGACTCCAAGAATCTTCAGGGTGTCAGAGATAGGAGGGGAAAAGTTTGGTGTGTTGATGGAGGAGAATTTACTTGTGTTATGTTGTGATGTAAGTATGAGACATTGTGTTTTTTCAGTGTTAAGCTTTAATTGAAAGGCATCCGCCCATGCATTCATAATTTGGAAGCTATGATTGATGTCGTCCATAATTTCCGTTAGGTTAGATCCGAACGGGATGTAGATCGTGATGTCATCTGCGTATATGTACGGGTTAAGGCCTTGGCTGGATAGCGTCTTGGCCAATGGCGTCATCATTAGATTGAAGAGTGTCGGGGAGAGTGGAGATCCTTGGGAAACTCCGCATTCCGGTATCCATAAAGCTGACGTATTTGAGCTAGTCTTCACTTGGTATGATCTTGTTGTTAGAAAGCCTCTAAACCAGTTGAGAACATTGCCTTCAATTCCGAAATATTCCAGAATGTTTAATAGTATATTATGGCTTACCATGTCGAATGCACTGGACATGTCAAATTGTAGTAGGAGTATGTTGTTGCCAGTTGCGATTGCTTGTTTGAATTTAATGAGCAAAGTAGTTAGTACTGTTTTGGTGCTGTGGTTAGCCCGAAATCCTGATTGGGAGTCGTGCAGAATTAAGAATTTGTCTAAATATTCAGTAAGTTGTTTGGTTACTATACCTTCCATTAATTTGGTTATCAGAGGGATAGACGCTACTGGACGATAGTTGGTTAACTCATTTGTGCTTTTTTTGGGGGTCCTTGGGTAAAGGGGTGAGTAAAATGTTTCCTTTATCCTTTGGGAATAGTCCATTTTGTAACATATAATTCAGATGGAGTGTGAGGTCAGATATGAATTGTTCTGGATTTGATTTTAAAAGGTTGTTAGGGCAGATATCTAGTTTGCATTGGGATTTGGCAAACTTTTTGAGGCCTTGAGAGACGGAATCAACCGTGAGTGTGTCAAAGTTAGTTCAGGTTCTGTCTGCTGGATGTTCACCGGGGATAGGGTCTAGACCGTCGAGGAATCTTACGTATTCTGTGGAATTGATATGTAACATAAGTCGTAGCTTAACAATTTTCTCTTTGAAGTAGTTCACAAGGTTATCTGCCGAAGGGGTGTTTGTGTTGTTAGAGGTAATCGGTGTGGTGTCTAATAGTTTGTTCACAAGTTGATAGAGTTTATGTGTATCATTATAGTCTGGTCCAATTTTAGTTTTGTAGTATGCTCTTTTGGTTTGCCTGATGGTGTATTTGTATTTTCTTTGTAGCTGTTTCCAAGCGTTGAGTGTGGAGTCGTCTTTCTTTTTGTTCCATGCTCGTTCTAACCTTCTAACTCGGGTTTTTAGTGTTTTCAGTTCTTCGTTAAACCACAGTATTGAGTTTTTTCTTTGTGAGGTTCTAGTTTGTAATGGTGCTATATTGTCTAAAATGGCTCTGCACCTGTTGTCCCATTCATAAAGAAAGTGGTTTGAATCTGTTTGGGTTGACCAGTCATCATTATAAAATTGTTGCCAAAATATGACCGGGTCAATTTGACCTCTCGTGGTATAAGATGTACGTTCTTTAATATGGTGTATGTCGTTTTTTTCACCATTGGAGGTGAAAGTTTAATTTGTAATGATCAGACCATGGTACCGCTGACCATTTTGTAGATGTTAATAAAAGATTAAGGTCTGGTGAGAATTTATACGTGATGATATCAAGTGTGTGACCTTTAATATGGGTTGGTTCCATATTTGGCTAATTAAGATCCAATAATAGGAAGAGGTCCATACATTCATGTACATTGATAGAGTTAGGATCTTCAAGGTGCAGATTAATATCCCCTAATATAATCAGGTTGGAGGTGGAAATACATGTGTTCGATATAAAGTACATAATGTGTGTTTGGCACTCAAGCCAATTTCCTGGAGGTCTGTAAAACAGGATTACATTAAAGTGGTTGCGCAGGTTTATATGATTAATTCTGACTGAGGCAATTTTGAGTTGCATAAGTATGGACTCTGTTATGGTAGTAACAGTAAAGTGGGATCTATGGATTATCGCTATTCCTCCTCCTCGTTTTCCATTCCTCGTCCAGTGGGTAATTTTGTAGCCAGGGGGGCACAAATCTAGAATTATCGGGTCTTTAGGATCGTGAATCCAGGTCTCGCTGATAAAGAGAAGATCAAGATTGTCTGATGTGATCCAGTCTGTTATGGTTGTTGTTTTGTTGATTACGGACCTGGCATTTATATATCCCAATTGGATTGATTGGTAGGATTCAGTTGGTGTCGTGGGCGTGTTGACTTTTATTAGTTGTCTATCCTCTTGGAATTTGGTCTTATTTTGTCCTTTCTTTCCTTTAAATTGATTATAACCATATGTAGTGGATTTTCCTTTTAGTTGGTTGTTATTCCTCTGGTGATGATTGTTATATTTAGGTACTCTGCAAGGGTTAATTACTGTGGGTATACTGTTGTCTGTGGGGATAATGGTCAGAACGTGGGCGATAAATGATAGGGAGTAGATTATTAGGAGCAGTTTGGTAGTATTCATTTTAGCGTTGGTTTTTAAAAGGCTAATGGAGAATGCTGACTAACAATTAGGCAATATGACTGATGTAGCTTGCGGTCACTAATACGATTTGGTAAACTGCAGTCTAATGCATTAGAAGCGGCAATAGCTGGTAGGATTTTAAAAAACACTGATGCTATTCACTATAGTGCAGTATAATGTAGTATAGGCAATTATTGGTCATTGATCAATAATACAGGTCTGTGTAGTAATGCAATTATAATGCAATATAATGTAACATTGGCAATTTGAGGTTAGGTCTAATGATACAAGCCATTAATGCAGTTCAAAATAATCCAGTGTGATGTTGTAAGAGACCATGAAGAGGCATTTAGCAGCAGAATAAGGCAGTGAATAGGACATTAAGAGCTAATGAGAAGTCAGAGAACCAAAATAAAGCAGCAAGGTATTGAGCCCTTATTACTCAATTATATTACTATGGCCAGGTCAGTTAAAGAGTTAACTGGAAAACCTCAATCAGTTAAAAGGCAGAGGTCAGAGAACATTTTAGTGGGTTCATAAGAGGAAGGCAGACCCAAGGTCCGTTAATGCTTGATTGAGGTCAGTTAATATTGTGAGGGCAAGTAAGGATAGTCAGTCTCTAAGTTGAGTCGATCATGATTGTCAATCGGTAAACTGGGTCATCTACAGCGTACCTGAGGATGTAGCCAGGCCGGGTCTGCCAATCTCCAAGTTGGGCCAGTCAGCCATGTCTATCTCCGCGTTGAATCGCTAACAGTGCGGTTGAGTTTGCAGGCACTCAGAAGTTGAGTTTGTAGGCACTCAGAAATTGAGTTTGTAGGCACTCAGAAGTCCTAAGCTTGGTGCAATTCTTCGGTGTGCTCCAAACAGCTGATCACACGTGGTAGGTCTCAGTAGGTAGCTGGGACAGGTGTCCAGTTGACAGTGGTTACTGTTGTATTTTTTAATGGCCTGGGTGACTGAGGGGGGCAAAATTTGACCATATTCGGTCAGCAGGGTATTCACCAGGGGTTGGGTTTACACCATTAATGAAGTTTTCTATGTCCATGTTGTTCCTAGGTAGGGCTTTGCATAGATTTACGATTTTTTCATTGAAATATTTAGCAAGGTTGTCTGCAGATGGGATGTCAGTGTTGTTTGTGGTGACCAGCGTTGTGTCCAGTAGTTTGTTCACAAGATGGTATAGTTTCTTCGTGTTTTTTTATTTATTAATTTATTTATCAATTTATATATATAAAACAAGCAAAATATATACTTGTCAAGAAAGTAACAATACTGTGTAATTTTACAAATAAAGAAATAATTAATTTAAGCAATTACATACAGCAAGTTTACTAAAGTCCACACTACTGGGATTCAAAATATTCAATTTGGATGCTTAAGGAAAAATTAGTTTCTTCGTGTTTTTGTAGTCTGGCCCAACTTTAGTTTTGTAGTACAACCTTTTGGTCTGCCTTATTGTGTATTTGTATTCCCTTTGTAGTTGTTTCCAAGCGTTTAGTGTGTGTTCGTTTTTTATTTTGTTTCCATGCACGTTCCAATTTCCTAGATTGTGTTTTTAGTTTTTTCAATTCTTCATTGAACCACGGTATCGAGGTATGTCTCCGTGAGCTTCTAGTTTCTAAGGGTGCTATTTTGTCTGCATCTTTTGTCCCAATCTGAGAGGTAATATACGGATTCTGTTTTTGCTGTCCAATCGTTGTTGTATATCTGGTACCAGAAAGTAACTGGATCTGTTTGGCCTCTTGTGGTGTGAGTTGTGTGTTCTCATGTGTGGGGAGAGCCCCTTTTCCGCCATTTTAGGGTTAGGCTTAATTTGTAATGGTCGGACCATGGTGTTTCTGTCCATCTAATTTGTGTTATGGTTAGGTTCTGATCAGTGTACAGTTTGTTTGAGAAGAGGTTGAGTGTATGACCCTTCGCGTGGGTTTCTTGCATGTGTAGCCATGTGAGATCGCATAGATGAAGGAAGTCCTTGCATTCTTGTGGGTCTTCAAGGTGAAGGTTAATGTCTCCTAGTGCTAGTGGGTTGGAGGTGGATACACATATGTTTGAAACGAAGTCCATGAAGTCCGCCTGGCTTTCGTTCCAGTTGCATGGTGGTCTATAGAATAGTACGCAATTTAGGTGGTCGAGCAGGGTTTTATGGTAGATTCTGATTGAGGCTATTTCGAGGTGGGTTGTTATAGATACTGCAGTGGTTTCAATTGTGAAGTGAGATCGGTATATGAGCGCTATGCCCCCTCCTCTTTTTTCTTTCCTGATCCAGTGGGTGATTTTATATCCTGGAGGACATAGGTTTAAGATGATAGGGTCCTTTTGATCATGGATCCATGTTCCAGTGATGAAGAGTAGATCAAGTTTCGCTGATGTGATCCAGTCTGTTATTGTTGTTGTTTTGTTTACCAGTATAGCTACTCTATATTAAACCCAATAATTAAAATGATTATTATTCAATGCAATGTTTATGTTTATTTAGCATTTGAAATACCACCTTTCTGGATTACAACCAAAGTAGTTCACACAATCTAAAAATCAAAGAGGACAAAAAGGGGGGAGAGGAAAGTCGTGTGTCAGATGAGACCCAGCCTATGGTTTTAAGAGAGTTCAGAGAGGTCCTGGAAAGTCCACTAAAGTCATTCCTATGCAAACAAACCCTCACAAAGAACAACCATATCTCAAACAACTGATTATTATCTGAATTGGTTATTACTCTATTTACCATTAACTTTCTCTTTGCTTCATGTACAATTTCTCATTCATAATAGATTTTCTAACTGTTAAACATCCATAGCTATGCCAGTACATTTATGATACTGTATTGTAAAATTGGATTCTTACAACAAATTACTTTCTTATGCAGTATTCTTTGTTATGTATCCTATACTGTTTATTGTAAGCCACACTGAACTCAAACTTGTTTGGGATAATATGGGATATAAAAGTCACAAATAAATAAATAAACAAAAGAATCTGTGCTTTGGAGAAAGAAGTTGCTCCACAATGCTGGAAAAGGATAGACAGTACCGTGAAACCCAATCAAAGGCAGTCCCTTCTCATTTAAAAAAAAAGGGGGGGCATGTCAAGATGGCGACCTGAACACGCTTGCCGATAGATCGGTATTGTTTGCTGGCGTTTCTCTCTAACTTTTTTCCTAAGATGCCACACACATCCTCGAATACTTTGGAATCAGAGGTAACGTTCTCAATTGGTTCAAGGGGTTCCTAACCATACGTTCATATCAAGTGACATCAAACTCAATTACATCAGCCACATGGACACCTGAATGCGGAGTTCCACAGGGATCCCCCCTTTCACCAACCTAATGATGATACCCTTGGCCAAACTACTATCAAACAAAAACCTCAACCCATACATATACGCTGATGACGTAATGATCTACATCCCATTTAAACAAGACTTAAAGGAAATCTCAAACGACATCAACCAAAGTCTACATATCATGCATTCATGGGCAGATGCATTCCAGCTGAAACTTAATGCAGAAAAAAAACGAATGTCTAATACTCACCTCTCAACACAACTCGAACAAATTTACCACCATCAATACACCAAAACTGAACCTACCAATCTCGGACACCCTAAAAATTCTTGGAGTTACCATTGATCGGCACCTAACACTAGAAAATCACGCGAAAAACACAACCAAAAAGATGTTCAACTCAATGTGGAAATTAAAAAGAGTAAGACCATTCTTTCCAAGGACTGTCTTCCGTAAATTGGTTCAATCATCGGTACTCAGTCATCTAGATTATTGTAATGCACTTTACGCTGGCTGCAACGAGCAAATACTCAAAAAACTCCAGACAGCCCAGAACACTGCAGCTAGACTCATATTTGGGAAATCAAAATATGAAAGTGCTAAACCCCTACGAGAGAAACTACATTGGCTCCCACTCAAAGAACGTATCGCGTTCAAGGTGTGCACCCTAGTTCACAAAATCATCCATGGTGATGCCCCAGCCTACATGTCAGACCTGATAGACCTACCACCCAGGAATGCTAAAAAATCATCTCGCACATTCCTTAATCTTCATTTCCCCAACTGCAAAGGTCTAAAATATAAACTAATGCACGCATCAACCTTTTCCTATATGAGGACACAATTCTGGAACGCGCTGCCGCGCAACCTAAAAACGATCTACGAACTAACCAGCTTCCGCAAACTACTGAAGACTCATTTCTTCAACAAGACGTATTACCAAGATCATCACATGTGAAATCCCCACATGTACCCAGAATTATCTTAAAATGTTTCCTTGGTATTTTACTATTATTCTTTATCATTATCATGTAACCCAAAATCCTCTGTAATACCAATTGCCTATTCTCTTCTCATTTCCACTATTCATGATGTATTGTAAGCCACATTGAGCCTGCAAAGAGGTGGGATAATGTGTGATACAAATGCAACAAAATAAATAAATAAATAAAAGGAAGGGGACGGTGAAGGGCCAAATGCTGTTGGCCAGAACTTCGTCCCCGATTCAGCAGACGATAGATCGCTACACAACTGGAGTCCCACTTACTGGACCGGCTGAACCCGAGCTGAGAGCCGATGAAGGAGCGAAGGCTCTCTTGGGAATAGAAACATCGCTTTCACGTACGGATCTTAACCCCCCTCTGGGCCCGGCATTTTTTGGGCAGAGTGCGGAGGCCCTAGCTGAGTCGGGAGTCGATGTCGGCTGGACCTCGAATGGCAGCGCACCTACCCAGATCGTAGAGGAAGTGAACTTGGAGCTATTAGCTCCCATGAAGGTTACTCTGGAGGCTATTTGGAGAGCTTTGTAAGATTTAACCAAGGTGGTCTTAAAAACGGCTCAGGACATGTCTTATCTTGTGAGTAAAGTTAATACTTTAACTGTTTCTTTGGAAAAAATTAAACAGGATTCAATAATGCAAACAGAACAAATGCAACAAGAGTTGGTAAATTTAAAATCCACTACTGAGGTTTTGATAAAAGATAAATCTATGATACACAGGAAGAAAGAGCAAATTAAGAATCTCAACAGATGTTTGAATTTAAGAATATTGAATTTTCCTATGGTAGTAGGAATGAGTTCTACTGATTTCTTCAAAAAATACCTACATTCTACATTATCCTGCTTTGGCTATTCCTCCATTAAATAAGACTTATTATTTACCGATATCTTCACAGTCTGGAGCAGAGCCTATGGGATCAGAACCTATTAAATCAAGGAATTTGCCTTTAAATCAAGATTTCATCCAAGAAATTCAGGATATTTCAGAATTATTGGAAGATTCAATGTCTGAGGTGGCTCAACGGCGAACTTTAATAGCTTCATTTGTACAGTGGGGGAAATAAGTATTTGATCCCTTGCTGATTTTGTAAGTTTGCCCACTGACAAAGACATGAGCAGCCCATAATTGAAGGGTAGGTTATTGGTAACAGTGAGAGATAGCACATCACAAATTAAATCCGGAAAATCACATTGTGGAAAGTATATGAATTTATTTGCATTCTGCAGAGGGAAATAAGTATTTGATCCCCCACCAACCAGTAAGAGATCTGGCCCCTACAGACCAGGTAGATGCTCCAAATCAACTCGTTACCTGCATGACAGACAGCTGTCGGCAATGGTCACCTGTATGAAAGACACCTGTCCACAGACTCAGTGAATCAGTCAGACTCTAACCTCTACAAAATGGCCAAGAGCAAGGAGCTGTCTAAGGATGTCAGGGACAAGATCATACACCTGCACAAGGCTGGAATGGGCTACAAAACCATCAGTAAGACGCTGGGCGAGAAGGAGACAACTGTTGGTGCCATAGTAAGAAAATGGAAGAAGTACAAAATGACTGTCAATCGACAAAGATCTGGGGCTCCACGCAAAATCTCACCTCGTGGGGTATCCTTGATCATGAGGAAGGTTAGAAATCAGCCTACAACTACAAGGGGGGAACTTGTCAATGATCTCAAGGCAGCTGGGACCACTGTCACCACGAAAACCATTGGTAACACATTACGACATAACGGATTGCAATCCTGCAGTGCCCGCAAGGTCCCCCTGCTCCGGAAGGCACATGTGACGGCCCGTCTGAAGTTTGCCAGTGAACACCTGGATGATGCCGAGAGTGATTGGGAGAAGGTGCTGTGGTCAGATGAGACAAAAATTGAGCTCTTTGGCATGAACTCAACTCGCCGTGTTTGGAGGAAGAGAAATGCTGCCTATGACCCAAAGAACACCGTCCCCACTGTCAAGCATGGAGGTGGAAATGTTATGTTTTGGGGGTGTTTCTCTGCTAAGGGCACAGGACTACTTCACCGCATCAATGGGAGAATGGATGGGGCCATGTACCGTACAATTCTGAGTGACAACCTCCTTCCCTCCGCCAGGGTCTTAAAAATGGGTCGTGGCTGGGTCTTCCAGCACGACAATGACCCAAAACATACAGCCAAGGCAACAAAGGAGTGGCTCAGGAAGAAGCACATTAGGGTCATGGAGTGGCCTAGCCAGTCACCAGACCTTAATCCCATTGAAAACTTATGGAGGGAGCTGAAGCTGCGAGTTGCCAAGCGACAGCCCAGAACTCTTAATGATTTAGAGATGATCTGCAAAGAGGAGTGGACCAAAATTCCTCCTGACATGTGTGCAAACCTCATCATCAACTACAGAAGACGTCTGACCGCTGTGCTTGCCAACAAGGGTTTTGCCACCAAGTATTAGGTCTTGTTTGCCAGAGGGATTAAATACTTATTTCCCTCTGCAGAATGCAAATAAATTCATATACTTTCCACAATGTGATTTTCCGGATTTAATTTGTGATGTGCTATCTCTCACTGTTACCAATAACCTACCCTTCAATTATGGGCTGCTCATGTCTTTGTCAGTGGGCAAACTTACAAAATCAGCAAGGGATCAAATACTTATTTCCCCCACTGTATTTGAGGAAGATATGAATTCGGTAATGAAGTTACACTTTAAGAATTCCTTAAAAACATTTTGTGGTCAAAGAATCTGGATGTTTTCTGATGTTACAAAGACAACACAAGATAGAAGGAAACAATTCTTAGAGAAGAGACAAGAGTTTTGGGAGCAACATTTCTTCTGGCATATCCATGCAAGTGCCTAGTAAGATATCTGGGCAACAAATATGTGTTCTTTGAACTGGAACAACTTAAAACATTTTTGGATATGAAAAAGCTATCTAATAGACCGAAGGAATAAGAGAGAGGACAACTGATTAAGTGGAGGAGTGGCCTAGTGGTCAGGGTGGTGGACTTTGGTCCCGGGGAACTGAGGAACTGAGTTTGATTCCCACTTCAAACTCAGGCTGCGCAGGCTTCTGTTTCTGTGAGTCTGACGTCCTGCAAGGGCCGACTAGTGGAATAGCAACATTCCATGTAGAATCTCAAATAGTAGCAACAGTGGAGGAGTGGCCTAGTGGTTAGGGTGGTGGACTTTGGTCCTGAGGAACTGAGTTCAATTCCCACTTCAGGCACAGGCAGCTTCTTGTGACTCTGGGCAAGTCACTTAACCCTCCATTGCCCCAAGTACAAATAAGTACCTGTATACAATATGTAAGCTGCATTGAGCCTGCCATGAGTAGGAAAGTGCAGGTTACAAATGTAACAAAAAAATATATATAATGGGCATACTCATATCTGGCCATTTTGCAGCAGTAATTTTTTTTTTACTTCTTACAGATCTCATCTGTTAATCATCCCCCCCCCCCCCCCCCCCCCCCTAAATTTGTGGTCTAAGGAAGTGATAAATTGTAATTAACAAAGTTTCCTTAATGTGTTTCTTATGATTTAGATGTATTCAATCTCTCACTGTATTTCTATTTGCAAGTTTATCTTGTAAAGTTTGATAAAATTGTTAAATAACATTTTTTTAAAAAAATGTCTTAGGGAAAGGGTTGACATCATTTATTTGGATCTTGCTCACACCTTTTTCAGTAGTAGCTCAAGGTGAGTTACATTCAGGTACACTGGATATTTCTCTGTCCCTGGAGGGCTCACAATCTAAGTTTGTACCTGAGGCAATGGAGGGTTAAGTGACTTGGTCAAGATCACAAAGAGTAGTGCTAACCACTAGGCCAATCCTCCACTCCACTATGAGTTAGTTAGATCCAACTCCATGCTGGGAAAACTCATACGTACTCTACTAAAGGAACGGAAAATGCAATTTCTTGCATCGAGCCACATAGGTTTACCAGAGAAATCATGCCAGAAAAGCCTAATCAATTTCTTTGATTGGGCGATCGTTGTACTAAATCATGGACATGCACTGGATGTGGTGCACCTGGAATTCAGGAGAGCTTTTCATAGTGGACCCTAAGGTGATGACATGGATTAGAAATTGTTTGTGTGATAAGATAACACAGGGTGATGGTCAATGGAATTCACTCTGAAGAAAGATCATTAGGGGAGTGTCACAGAGAACAGTCCCGGGCTCATTTTGTTCATAGCGCTGTAAGTGATCATGTAGATAATTTAGTGGAAAAGCTCTGCATTGCTATAGATGACATTTTAATTTACAACAGACCTGAAGGAATAGAAAGAATGACAAACGGCCTAAGAAAACCTGAGAAATAGATGAATGTTTAGTAATTGAGATTCAATGCAAAGAAAGGAGTCATGCAGAAGTTTTTCGACAGAAAGATTTAGGGCCATAGATCACCTAAATTATTATTTATTATTATTATTATTAGCATTTGTATAGCGCTACCAGATGCAGTCCCTGCTCCATAGAACTTACAATCTAAAAATACAGACAAACAAGACAATTAAGGGTGAGGGAAGTACTGGGTGAGAAGGAACAAGAGGAAGGCAATTGAGTAGTGGTTAGGAGCCAAAAGCAGTGGTGAAAAGGTGGGTTTTCAGCATAGATTTGAAGACAGGTAAAGATGGAGCAAGACATACAGACTCAAGAAGTCTAATCCAGGCATAAGGTGCCGCAAAGGAAAAGGAACGTAGCCTGGAGTTAGCATCATCTTTTTCTAATTTTAACAATCTGTTTAATATTATAGTGCCACCCTATGAGAGCCAGTTTAAGCTAGTCACATTCAGCCGTTAAGATCTGGCAGATACAAATAAGTTGGTTTCGCTACACTACTTAACACACCTAATTGAAATTCATCACCCTATTGTAGTTTCTTGTGCATACTATGTTTTGCCAAATGCACAAGGTTCATGATAGGTGAGCACAGGCACAAATGCTTAGCTTAGAGTGAACACTGGCCTTGGAGTCCTTATCTGCCATCATATTCCTTGTTTCTATGTTAACAATATAAGAAGATGTTGGGTCTATCGTGCCTCAGTCCAACCATGGTCAATTCAGATCACTGGAAGAACCCAACATATCATGACGACATCTTAATGTGTAATATTGTTGGATTGTCAATCCATCCATGTTTTTGGTCATATAATTGAAAAGGGGTGAATACTTACCAAGGGTCTGATGTACTACAGGAATTTCCTAGGGTGACTATAAACAATGCATCCCTTTGTGGCACCTCAAATGAGACATCAATTTATAGACTATCGTTGAGGACTGACATGATCATTGTGCCTTGGAAGGCATGTTAAACAACCAAACAAGAGGCAAAAAAGTCTTCCACAGGGAGAGCATAGACAACACACAAGAGTGGAAGGCACAAAACCACAAAGTCCACTGGATCAGGTGAAAAATGTATTCTCTAAAAATACTTACATCCAGACCCAACACAGGCCATGTTTTGGCAATCCAGCCTTTGTTGGGGGTCCTTGTCAGTCAGCTTTATAAACTTGCACAATGAAACCAGGATGTAGTGTATAAATCTCAAAGTCATTGAAATCAGACAAGCCAATAGCTAGAGATCGCGATGCTGTTGGCTTGACTGATTTCAACCACTGTTTGAGTTTTGTATACAGGAAAGATCCGCAGACAAGCGGAGAACTCGAACGCCCCACGGGAGAACACAGGTACAGGAGAAAGTGGGATGTTTGACCACGGAAACACAAGCAAGTGTTTTTAAGATTCATCTTTCCAGGCTTTGTGTTTCCATGGTCAAACATCCCACTTTCTCCTGTACCTGATTTTTATATACTACATCCTAGTTTCATTGTGTAAGTTTATAAAGCTGACTTACAAGGATCCCTGACAAAGGCTGGATTGCCGAAACACAGAATGTGTTGGGTCTGGATGTTAGTATTTGTGGACAATACATTTTTCACTTGATCCAGTGGACTTTGTGATTTGGTGTCTTCCACTCTTGTGTGTTGGAAGGCATGTTGCCATCCCAAGGAGCAACTATGTTCAATGCACTTAATCAATCTACAGCAGTGGTTCTCAACCAGTGTGTCACCAAGGGCTGAAAGGTATGTCACCAAAAATATGACAAACAGCCCTTGCTTTCCTTAACAACCATATGTGCCTGCAGGCTGGGGAGAGCAGAGCAAGGAATCAGGTATTTGAAATCCGCATAAACTGGTCCTTTCTGCTTTACCATTACCCACAATGCTCCCTGCTGCTGCCACCAGCACCAACTGAAAATGTTGCAAATCTGCTCTTCTCCATCCAGCAGTCACCACCTTTCTTTGCATCATTTTCAGCAACAATGACTACTACTACTATTTAACATTTCTATAGCGCTATAAGGCGTACACAGCGCTGCACAAACATAGAAGAAAGACAGTCCCTGCTCAAAGAGCTATGTAATAAAAGTGAGCCAGGTATAGGACAATCAAGCCATTGTGACATCACTGATGAGGTTGGCTCTTATTGGTGGCCTGAGGCATTATGACATCACAATATTAGCTCTGGTTACTACTATTACTACTATTTAACATTTCTATAGCGCTATAAGGCGTACGCAGCGCTGCACAAACATAGAAGAAAGACAGTCCCTGCTCAAAGAGCTTACAATCTAATAGACAAAAAATAAAGTAAGCAAATCAAATCAATTAATGTGTACAGGAAGGAGGAGAGGAGGGTAGGTGGAGGCGAGTGGTTACAAGTGGTTACGAGTCAAAAGCAATGTTAAAGAGGTGGGCTTTCAGTCTAGATTTAAATGTGGCCAAGGATGGGGCAAGACGTAGGGGCTCAGGAAGTTAATTCCAGGCGTAGGGTGCAGCGAGACAGAAGGCGCGAAGTCTGGAGTTGGCAGTAGTGGAGAAGGGAACAGATAAGAAGGATTTATCCATGGAGCGGAGTGCACGGGAAGGGGTGTAGGGAAGGACGAGTGTGGAGAGATACTGGGGAGCAGCAGAGTGCGTACATTTATAGGTTAGTAGAAGAAGTACTTAAGGGATTTTCGTTTGTTCAGCCTTGAACTATAGTGTTCAGTGTGTCACAGATGTGAACATCAGCTGTCAGGTTTGTCACAATGAAAGAAAGATTGAGAACCACTGATCTACCGTCACTGAATAGCTCCAGTGTGAAAAAGCTTGCAAACCACTTAGGATAGTCTGTGCACTAATACAATTTATAGTCCAAACCTGATCGGATTGTAATCGAAACCCTTACAGGAAACGTAATCACACTGAATACTTAACTCTGACAAGCAATATGTAGCTTGATTTTGTATTCAACAATAAGTATTCTTGTGTGAAAAATGCATGAACCAATTATCCAGTAATGGCTTGGCTTCTCCTTGAGTAGCAATAACTTCATCTAAATGTTTCCTGAAAACGTTTTGGCTCATTCCACCAAAAGAAACAGTTTCAATTTTGTGGCATTTGACCAGCTTGCTTCAGGTCGTCACCTCATTTCAGTAGGATTTAGGTCACAAACATCTCCTCTTCTTCAGCCATTCTCTGAAGTAGATTTGCTTACAAACAAAGGGTCGTTATCTTGCTTATGACCTACTTTTTGGCTGTGCTTCAGCTCAAGGACAGATGGTTTGACATTCTTCTCCAGAATGTTTTGATATAAAACAGAATTCATGGTTTCATCAAAGAAAGCAAGCCGGACAGATCCTGCTGCAGAAGCCAGCCCCATACCATGATACACACCATGCTTGACAGTCTAGGTGGTTTTTGCCAAACAAAACATTTATTATTATGACAGAAAAGTTTAATTTTTGACTCATCTGTCCAGAGAACATTATTCCCAAAATCTTGAGGGCTGTCCAGATGCTCATCGGTGAAGAACCTGAGGCAGGCAACAATGTCCCGGCCAATATTCAAAACTATTTAAAAGGCCAGAAACAGCTCCTAGCCAGAGTTTTAGGGGTCCTTTTACAAAGTTGTGATAAAAAGTGGCCTACGGTAGTGTGGGCCAGCGGCGTACCAAGGGTGGGGCGGTGGGGGTGGTCCGCCCCGGGTGCACGCCGCTGGAGGGGTGCAGAGAGCACCCGCGCGCCTGTCGGCTCCGCTGGTTCCCTGCTCCCTCTGCCCCGGAACAGGTTACTTCCTGTTCTGGGGCAGAGGGAGCAGGGAGCCAGCGAAGTCAAGAGCCACGCGGCTGCTCTGAGCAGCCAAGAATGCACCGGGGGGGGGGAGGGGTTGATGCGCCAGGGGGGTTGTCATTGCGCTGGGGGGTGTCGTGCTGCACCCGGAGGGGGGGGGGTGCGCATTGGCGATCCGCCCCGGGTGGCAGCCGACCTAAGATCGTCACTGGTGTGGGCACGTGTTTTTGGTGCGCGCTGGGCCATTTCTTACTGCGGCTGGGAAAAGGCATTTTTCAATGGGACAGTAAAAGGCCGTGCACTAAAATGAAAGGTATTTACTGCCTGAGCCCTTAACAGCAGCCATTGACCTAGTGGTAAGGGCTCACGAGCTACTCGCGCAGTAATCATGCTGCGTGCACCCAGTGGCATAGGAAGGGGGGGCAGTGGGACAGTCTGCTTCTGCTGGGGGGGTGTCGGCTCCGCTGGTTCACTGCTCTCTCTCTGCCCCGGAACAGGTTACTTCCTGTTCCAGGGCAGAGAGAGCAGGGAACCAGCAGAGCCAACGCAGCTCCCAGCAACGTGCAGTCGGGGCGGATCGGCCCTCCCGCCCGTCCCTCGCCACCTTTGGATGTAGGTACGTGCTTCTGGGGGGGTGCGCCATGCTGCGTCCAGGGGGGGTCCCCCGCGGTAGAAAATAGAAAACTAATTTCTACCGCGGGAACCAACAGGATATAAAGAACAAACGCTAAAGAAACTACAAACTGTGCAAACACAGCAGCAAGACTCATTTATGGAAAAAAACAAATTTGAAAGTGCAAGGCCTCTACTCCAAAAACTTCACTGGCTACCTATCAGGCCACGCATGTCCTTCAAGATCTGCACACTTGACTATGGCCTTACCCCGGCTTACATGACAGACCTACTAATACTAACACAACGCAACACAAAGGAGAACACAAGATCCTACCTCACACGGCCGAGGGGTGATATGATAGAAGTCTACAAGATAATGAGCGGAGTAGAGCGGGCAGATGTGAAGCGTTTGTTTACACTTTCAAACAACAACAAACCCAGGGGACACAAGATGAAGCTAGAATATGGTAGATTTAAAACAAATAGGAGAAAGTTTTTCTTTACTCAGCGTGTGGTTAGACTCTGGAACTCGTTGCCGGAGAATGTAGTGACAGCAGCTGGCCTTACGGAATTTAAAGGGGGTTTGGACAGATCCCTGAGGGAAAAGTCTATCGAACATTATTAAGTTGTTTTTTTTTTTTGGGGGGGGGGGGGGTTGCCGGGTTCCTGGAGCCTGGATTGGCCACTGTCGGAGACAGGATGCTGGGCTTGATGGACCCTTGGTCTTTTCCCAGTATGGCGGTGCTTATGTTCTTATCAACAGTGGCGTTCCTAGGCGGGCTGACACCCGGGGCGGATCGCCGATGCGCCCCGCCCCTCGGGTGCAGCGCCCCCCCGGATGCAGCACGACACCCCCCATGAAAGAACCCCCCCGGGTGCATGCAGCTGGGGGGGGGGGGGTGCCGCGCGCGCCTGTCCTCCATTCGTTCCATGCTTCTTCTCTGCCCCGGAACAGGAAATAACCGCACCCACCGCCGCCCCCCCCCCCCCAGGAACGCCACTGCTTATCAAGTCAAAGTCATAACCTATTGGACTGTCGTGGCAAAACCTGGTACAAGTTGTCAATGCAAGGAAACTTTCAAATGCCATAGAGCTGAAAGTTCTGACTGGTATTGGAGCCAACATTCCTTCAGGGTGATGTTGCTTATGGACTGAAGGGTTCACACACCTTATCACACAAGGATACTTACCAGTGAATCCTTTTATTGAATAAATATCAAAATATATCTTTTGCCTGAGTTTTTTATTCAATGGGGTTATCTTTCTTTCTTATCAGAGTTTAAGATCTAATAATATTTTCATTTTAAATTGTACTGAAGTTGGCCATCTGTGCGTGAGGGGGGTCACAAACGTTTTCTCAGGGGTGGGTGTATAGTAAAGTCGTCAGAGAACTCAACGTTTGGCCATTTTTACCCCTGCAGTGAAAATACTCCTAAATGAGTCTAAGACACACAGAAAGGCAACAAGCAGCTTGAAGAAATTGCTTGTTTGTGTAAGGAGAACATGGGGAGGGTGAATGTGTTTTGGAAGGGGAGGCCGGCTGGGTTGTGGGTGGAGGAGTAGCTTTAAGACTTCAAAGACTTCCACTGCTCCAGCAAATAAAAGAGAGAAAAGTCCCTGGGGGAAATCACTCTAGAATGTTCTGTGGTTTGCAAACAGACACAGGCAAGAAGAAAGACTCAACAGGGTTTAAGTGTTTTTTGGTGTTTTCGTTTTCCACTTTTTAGATTCCCAGTCTCTGCAACCAACCTGGGATCCACTTTGCCTGTCCTTGTGACCAATGAAAATAAAGCAAAATTTACAGGGAGGGGCTTTTGAAAGATACAAATGATTGATAGAGGATACAGAGCCGGTCTTAGGCAGGGGCAACAGGGGCGGTCGCACAGGGCTTCGCGCTTCTAGGAGCCCCGCATCTCTGGCACGTTTGTCCTCTTGTCTTGGACAGGGTTACCATTTTTGTCCTTAAAAAAAGAGGACACCTGCCCCGCCCCATTTCACGCCCTCACTCCGCCCCTTTCCACACCTCGCCCCTCCCCTTGTCGCACCTCGCCCCGCCCCCCCTGTCGCATTTTCCCCTCCCCCTGGTCACCCCCTCACCTCACCTCCCCTCCCCCCGGCCCTGTCACCACCTCTCCCCTTACTCACGATCTTCCCTGGTGGTCTAGTGACTTTGGGGCAGGAAAGAGCAGGAATCTCGGCAAGATTCAAAATGGCCACCGAGAATTGAAGCGGCTTCGCAAGACTTCAATTCTCGGCGGCCATTTTGAATCTCGCCGAGACCGTCACAGGCAGCATACAGGATGCAGAGCAGCGCGCTGGGCAGGCAAGAGGGGGCTCTTTCCTGCCCCGAAGTCACTAGACCACCAGGGAAGATTGTAAGGGGAGGGGAGGTCCGCGGCCCGCCCGCCCGCACGTCAGCGTCAGCCCGCCCATTTGTCCAGAAATCCGGACAAATGGGCAGGCTGGCCAAAACCCGTCCGGACGCCCGGACATGTCCTCAAAAAGAGGACATGTCCGGATAAATCCGGACGTATGGTAACCCTAGTCATGGAACACCTCCATGCTCCATTCCTTAATGTGCATCCACATTTCAGCAGGGAGCATCAGGCAGCGGCAGCGATGTTCATATCCTGTCAGCTGCTGAACCCAGAGCCTCCTCGCTGCTGCGACCCGCCCCTTTTTGATGTCACTTCCTGCTTCCACAAGGGCGGGATGCAGCAGAGAGGAGGCTCTGGGCTCGGCAGCTGATGGGATATGAAAATTGTTGCCACTGTCTGCCGCTCTCTACTGAAACGTGGTAGGATGCATATGAAGGTATGGGGTGAGGTGGGGTTCCAAGAGCTCTAAACCTCCTTTTAAATTGATACATTATGACTTATGGAAGTGGGCGTGGGGGGGGGGCACTGAGCTGGTCTGCACAGGGCCCCACAGTTGCTAAGACCGGCCCTGAGAGGCTACAAGAGGAAACATATGAGAAGAGGGACCTGCCATATATGTCACTATATGGCTTATAGGGATGGGCTGACATTTACAATGCATCATTATCAATCAAAAAGGAGCAGAAAAAAACAGGATTTGGGGGGGGAGGGTGGGGAGAATTCTAGAAATGGCACTCGATAATCGACGCCGAACAAAAGATGAGCTCCCATTGAAGAATAGCGTTGCGTGCCACTTTCGATACCCAAGACTTATGCCTACTGAAACCAGGTGTAATATCCGGTGCCCAATTTGGGTGCACATCTGTGGTATTCTATAACACTGGGCAAATTGTCAGTTAGCACCCAATTACTGGCACTAATTGGCTCCTTAGCCAATTTAATTGGGCGCACATCATGGATTGACGCCCAAATTTGGGCACCGTTGTTCCTTCTAAGCTGAGCAGGAGTCCTCCAACTGCAGTGCTGCTAGCGTAGAGCAGTGCTTCAATATTGTGTTTTCAACTGCTAGAAACAGGCAGGTTCTCTGGAGTCCTGCAGAGCTTGCCTGACCCTGAAACAGCACCACCCACTGGCTGGAGGACTCCTGCTCAGCTTAGAGGGACCAGTAGCGCCATCAATAGAATCTGGGGGTTTATGTTTAATCATTCACTGATAATAGTAAACACTGTCCCCCAGATTCTATATAGGTCACCAAAATGTGTGTGCGGATCCCAGATTGGTGCCTAAAATAATTAGTTAATAGGCTCCAATGATTAAGGGGCCCTTTTACTAAGCTGCAGTAAAAAGGGCCCTGCGCTAGCGGCAGAGGCCATTTTTGCCATGCGCCAAGGCCCTTTTAATTGTAGCAAGTAAAAAGGCTGAAAAAAGACATGGCCACGTGGTAAGACCGCTCTGAGGTGGCGGTAAGAGCTCCTGCGCTAACCTGGCAGTAACTGAGTAGCGTGGAAGCAAACAAAAGAGCAGATAACTAGGTGGTATTAATAAGACTTTATTGGAGAAATAATCGCCCGACACAGACTGTGTTTCACCCACAAGGGCTGCGTCAGGGGCTTTCAGTTGCTGTAATATCAAACAAAGCAAAAGCATATAAACAGCAGGTCAGCTTCTTCCCAAGCAACATTGCGCTCAAAATCGGGACATCATATGATCAAAAAGATCATCTATAGTAAAAAAACAGGAAGTGAGCAATGACTTCCTTTATATTAGTACAGATGTCAATGCTGAGTGATCTGCTCTTTTGTTTGCTTCAACGTTGGATTTTGCGGATCATCTGCCTTCTTGTTTTCTTGGACCAGTAACTGAGTAGCGTAGCGTGCAGTGCTGACCGATTAACGCCAGGTAACCCCCTGCAGAAATATTTTCTGAATATTTCCGGTAGCACCGGAAAAACCATGCACTGGAGGTGGAACTACCGCCGGTGCCCGCGTTGGGCCAGCGTTAGCTCCAGATTGGCACTCGGTAAGCCCACGGTGGACTTACCGCCGCTTAGTAAAAGGGCCCCTTAATTATTGGAGTCAACAAGCACTTAATTGGCACTAATTATGATTTAGGCACCAATCGGGCTACGCACTATTCTGTACGAATCAGCACCTAAATTGGATCACGTACAACTCAAACGGGGGTGTGGCCATGGGAGGGGCATGGGCAGGGCAGGGGTGTTTACAAAAGGTGAGCACAATGTTACAGAATAGCGGGGGTCCATGCCCTATTTGCGCTCCAGGATTTATACCACATTTCAGCTGGCATAAGTCCTCATGCCCAAAGCTGATCACCGAATTTTGGCACTCAACGCCATTGTATCGCGTGTTCATCCAGAAGTGTCCTTTATAGAATAGCATTTGAGCACTGGATTTTCAGCACCATTTATAGAATCTGGGCCTATGTAGAAAGACAGCACAGTCTTTCCCAATAGCGGAACCACCACATATGCATGAACTATTACGCACATGCAAACTTATGCACACAATCACGTCCTATTGTGAAAAAAGTGTGCCCGCTTTCCGAAATAGTGCAGCCTCTTTCTACATAGTGCGCACTATTTCCAAATAACATATAAATAACATATAAAACAAACATGCACTTTTAATTATTTTGTAATGCTATATTTTATAGTGTTTATAAAGATTTTTAACATATATGATCATCTTTTTATTCTTTTGATATATCTATTGCGTTGTATAATGTTTTTAAGATACACTGCATGTTTGTTTTATATGTTATTTTAGACTCCTGAAACAGGCTTGTGGCCGAAACACAGTGCTGTGTCGAGCCCATGCTCCCCCACACTACAATCGGCAACTGACAAAATGGCCAAACGAAAACACAGTGAAACGACGCTGCTTATCTTTAGCTTGCGTTCAGGGCAGGACCTGGAGAAAAAGAGGGTGCAGGGGAAGATAGGTCCATGCATCAGGGGTGAGGAGAGGACATGTGTGAAAAGAGGCTGCTGCATGCACCACCCCATATACCCTGCTAGCGTGGTCTGAGCAGGAGCCCAGAACACTGACCCTACTTTTCAATTATTTTCAGAAGAAAAAGTTATGAGGACGCCATGTTTATGTGCATGGGTGTGGTTTTGTGTTTCTGTGTATTCCTTTTTGCCTAATAACTTTTGATTCTAGAGGGTTAGTTACTAAGCTGCAGTCAAATATCACATTTTATGAAGCATAATTTACATGATAGTCACTAACCTGTGGTAACTCTGTATCATAGGTTATAACACCCACAATAAAGGAATAACGCAATGCAATCAATCTTGCAGGCTGCATTATTCTCCCTCTGTCATCCACTGCCTGAGGTACCCACTTAGATTGTAGGGAAAAAACCATCTTTATTTATTTTGTTACATTTGTACCCCACGCTTTCCCACTCATGGCAGGCTCAATGCAGTAGGCGATGGAGGGTTAAGTGACTTGTCCAGAGTCACAAGGAGCTGCCTGTGCCGGGAATTGAACTTAGTTCCTCAGGACCAAAGTCCACCACCCTAACCACTAGGCCACTCCTCCATATGAAGAAAGCCAGTCTTTATTAATTCATAAAAGCTCCCCGGATTCAAATACAGTCGCCCAATACTCTTTAGGGCACAAACTTTCTAGAAATAAAAATTTTAAAAAATGAGAATTTTATAGAAATAAAAAGTGAAAATAAAAACTAAAATGATTGACTTACAAGAAATTAAAATAAAAGCTGAAATTGATTTGCAAAATAAATTCTATGACTGATAAAACAAAAAGAGGCTGGAATTAACACTATTGATATGCCAACACCTCCACCTTATTTAAAGACCCTTTCCCCAAAGGCAACCTATCCCCCCCCCCCCCCTGCAGGTCACGCCCACCCATACAAGATAACTCCCTCCACAACCTACAGGGCAGTTTTCTGAGTCAGTCATGTCTCATCTGACTCCGGGTTCAAAATGACGCCCAGTCACCCCTAGCTGTAGTGTCACGGTAATTGTTTTTTAATTCATATTTATTAAGTTTCCATTTTACAAAGAAACAATCTTTGATAGGATGCACCAATTTGCATATAATACAAAAGAAAAGGAACCATTTAAATAAGAGAGAAATTTTTCCCACTCATATTACTACATAATCGGATATAATAGTCCACAAATAAAGGAGGATGAATGCCAAGCAATTAACTGTAATACCATTGGCATAACCGTGGAAAGAGTCCAAAGAAAACAAGCAGGAGGTAACCCCTATTAAATAGACCGCTTTATAACTAAGGCTGCTCCTTGTTACTCTGCATATTAAGAAAGTTACGTAATTGTGTTGGTTCAAAAAAGACATATCTCTTATCATTAAATAATAACAAACATTTGCAAGGAAATCTCAACTGAAAACAGTCACAGTAATTTTATATTGTAAATCATCTTATGGTTTATTTTGGTTTATTTTGGTTTATTTATTTATATCCCACCTTCTTAAGTATAACCTTTTGAGTATAACCAGCATTGTAAACTTTATTATTATTATTATTCTATAACCTAAGATTATAAACTGCTTTCTGTAGGGTGGAGGTTTGAGCAGTGGCTGGAGAATCGGCAAAGCCAGGTTCAAATCCCACTGCCACTCTTTGTGATCTTGGGCAAATCACGTAACCCTCTTGTGCTGCCTGAAAGGCAATTCTATGAACTGGCGCTAATAGCGTGTGTAGGTTACAGAAAATCTAGCACTTATGCATGTAACTCAGTGGTTCCCAAACCTGGTCCTGGAGGCACCCCAGCTAGGATCTCCACAATGAATATTCATGAGAGAGATCTGCATGCAGTGGAGGCAGTGCATGCAAATCTTTCTCATGAATAGTAACCGAGTTACCTGAGGAGATCTCTTACTCCCTGATTGGAACTCTGAGGAGCCTCCCCCCCACCCCCAATTTGGGTGCCTTGGGGGCACCAACTTATCCCTTGCCTCAGACAGCAGATTGTTTTGAGTTGCCTCTAGTTCGGTGTACAGTCCAAGGCTGCCAACTGGATCCAGATTTGCAGGACAGGGTTAATCCAGTCCTAGGTTTACCCCATTGCATGCAGGGACTTGTAGTTCTGATTTCAAGTGATAGAAAGTAGGTGTACTGTATGCTTGATGTAGGACTTGCTAAACTGCCTTTCAGTATAAAATCAACAAAGTGGTTTAGGGGGGAAGTTATCAATGTGGGCTACCGTTAAGATGTGTTATTTTACTGTTCACCCCAGTTATTAGTAACTAGGTCTCATGCATAAAATGGGACCTGTGTTAAAATAACCCATCTTAACAGCAGCCCACATTGATAACCTCCCCCCTTAGTGTGAAGAGTTTCAATGTCTGCTAACCAGAGCTGATATTGTGATGTCATAATGCCTCATTCCACCAATGCCTAAGAGCCAGCCTCATCTGTGATGTCACAATGGCTTGACTGCCCTATACTTGGCTCACTTTTATTACATATAGCAGTGATTTAACCAGAGCTGATATTGTGATGTCATAATGCCTCATTCCACCAATGCCTAAGAGCCAACCTCTTCAGTGATGTCACAATGGCTTGATTGTCCTATACTTGGATCACTTTATTATGCATATAGCAGTGATTTAAATTTCAATTTCTTTAATTAAGGAAGAACTTTATCAATGTGTGCTACCGTTAAGACGTGTTATTTTACTGTTCATCCCAGTTATTAGTAACTAGGTCTCATTGCATAAAATGGGGCCTGTGGTAAAATAGCACGAGTTAGTGTTAAAATAACAAGTCTTAACGGTAGCCACATTGATAACTATGCCCCTTATAAATTCAGAGGTCCTTTCACAAAGGCGTGCTAGTGGTTTTTGGGCACGCTAATCATTAGCGCGCACTAAACATTAGTGACACCCATAGAAATATATAGGCAACTCTAATGTTTAGTGCATGCTTATTTTTAGCGTGCACTAAAAACGCTAGTGAATGTCCTGACCTGGATAATCCATTTAAATTTAAAACGAATTGGAGAAAATGTTTCTTCACTCAGCGTGTAATTAAACTCTGGAATTCGTTGCCAGAGAATGTGGTAAAGGCATTTAGCTTAGCGGGGTTTAAAAAAGTTTTGGCCCATTATTGAAATGACTTGGGGAAAATCCACTGCTTATTTCTGGGATAAGCAGCATAAAATGTATTGAACTTTTTTTGGGGGGGGGATCTTGCCAGGTGTTTGTGACCTGGATTGGCCACTGTTGGAAACAGGATGCTGGGCTCGATGGACCTTTGGTCTTTCCCAGTATGGCAATACTTTTGTACTTATGTACATTTCCCACATAAAGCCCCTCTACAAAATGGGACTTAACGTATACGCACACAGACAGACAGAAGGACAAAGCAAACGTAAATGAGTTTTTAAAGGAAAAACAGCTAAAGATTTCATAACTATACAAACAACTGGGCCCATCTGATTCAAAATCATATGAAATATGTAACATGTCATTTGACTCATAAAGGCTAGAGGGTGTTGCTTCATAGTAAACTGCCAAATTCATCTAACATAAGCTAGAAACTTCTGAAGAACCCAGCATTGCATATGAGATTTTTGTAAGTTATTACCAACTCACAGTCTATCCCCACAACTGTTCTCACAGAGAGATTGCAACATCCCATTAGTTGACGAGTTCCTTAGCACATGAACCCATCTCAAAATGGGGTGAAAAGTTAATGGTTTTGTATAAGCAGAAATTAGTTGTCATTTTGAGCAATGGAATGGTGGGATCAGAGGCTCCAGGCTGTACAGTGGGAGGGGCGGATGTGAGTCACAATCTGCAGTTGCCAAAAACATCCCCTCCTAACCCCCAAACAATGCACAATGCCAGATTCGCAGTCCCCCAGTCACCTTCAAGAGGAATTTTCTTAGGGACATACACTAAAATATACATGCTGGAGATGGAGAACCACTAACCACCGTGAGGGTAATTTCATAACAGGCCTAGAGGAAATGTCCAAAGAAGTTCCTGTTTTATTAATAAATAAATTAAAACTACATAGCTGCTTATGTGCCTTGATAAAATTGGCTCACAGAGCTATCCGTAACCTTGTGCAAATTCTCATGCACCAATGTATATCTGCTCTGAAGAACGTGTAAATGCATGTATACATCTATGTATGTGCACAGGCATTTTCCAAAATACGTGCATACATCAGAACTGCGCCCCAGCCCCAGTGCCACTCGAATTATACCCCAAGAGCACCTTGTGGTACATTTCTTCTTATCCAAATGTTTCTGTACACAATTCTGTAAGATCCATTTTCCGTGTGGAAAACACACTTTACCCCGGAATAGGGATTCCCAAACCTGTCCTGGAAACCCCAGCCAGTCAGGTTTTCAGGATATTTACAATGAATATTCACAAAATCAATCTGCATACACCGCTTCCTTGATATGCAAATCGATTTCATGCTGGGGAACCATAGGACAGGTTTGGGAATCCCTGCCCCAGAAAAAGCTTTACCTTGTGAGGGTAATAATTTCCAAGGCCATTTCTGCACATGAAAGGGTCTTTTGAAAACTGGCCAGCAACCATGTGTCTATCAGGGAGTGTTCCCAGTGTGGGGAGCACCTCAGGCATACATTTGGATTCCAGAGGGAGGAGGAAAACCAGCACTTATCTCTTAGCTAATCTCAGCGGGGACTTCCGTTTCACCATTATTATTATTATTTGTTGCACTTGTATTCCACACTTATGCCACACTGGGAAAAGACCAAGGGTCCATCGAGCCCAGCATCCTGTCCACGACAGCGGCCAATCCAGGCCAAGGGCACCTGGCGAGCTTCCCAAACGTACAAACATTCTATACATGTTATTCCCGGAATTGGGGATTTTTCCCAAGTCCATTTAGTAGCGGTTTATGGACTTGTCCTTTAGGAAACCGTCCAACCCCTTTTTAAACTCTGCCAAGCTAACCGCCTTCACCACGTTCTCCGGCAACGAATTCCAGAGTTTAATTACGCGCTGGGTGAAGAATGCCGTAGTGACAGTCGCCACTTCCAGATCTGAGAAATACAAAGTGGTATAGCATGTACAAGATGGGCTATCTTACAAAGTGGTGATGCATTAATGTTCACGGATGATAGCATAAATTATAGGGTAATTAAATAGTCAAGTATAGAAAGTTCATTTCCGGTGGTGCATCATGCGTTGCGCGTGTCCGAATAAGTGAGGTAGTCCGGTGTAAGGCGTTCAGCTTTGTTTAGTTTTATTAATATTTCGTAGTCTGGTATTCAGGATGAGTCGTTGTGGTATGCCTTTTCGAACAGGTTGGTTTTCAGTAGTTTTTGGAAGATTGTTAGGTCGTGCATTGTTTTTTGGTTTTTTTTAAATTTTACTTTAAGTTTTATTTATTGTTATAACAAAGGTAAACAACTCAACATACTCATAACATCCTACATACAGTCAATAGAATATCTCGGTTGAACCATACAACGTGTAAAGTTCCCTTCCCCCCCCCCTCCAACCCCTCCTCCCCCCTAGTATTTAGTCTCGGGAACCTGCTTACTGCTGAGTGGTTACAAGTAAATACATCAGAACCAAAATTACAATACTTCGGGGCACCCCACAAACTAAACAGCAACCAGCCCCTCACCTCCCCCCCATCTCCAGCTGCTCAACTAAAATCTAATACAGCTTCCCCTACCATACCATCCTCAATGAGCATTAACAAGCAAACTTCTACCCCTTGGGCTGAGCACCTGAAGATAAGGCATCCATATCTGAAGAAATTGTTTCCTACGTTTAGGCGATAATTTTGAATCTCTAGCCTTGCATTGTTTTTATGACATTAGGCAGTGCGTTCCATAGTTGCGCGCTTAAGTAGGAGAAGCTGGATGCATAGATTGATTTATATTTGAGTCCTTTGCAACTGGGGTAATGGAGGTTCAGGTATGGGCGTGCTGAACTTTTTGTGTTCCTGGCTGGCTTCTTTAGGGGATAGAAAGTGCTCGTTAAAGCATGGTGCTGCTGTAGCCTTACGTCCTGCAGGCACAATGCCATGGATGCTTTTTCCCAACACTGGTTTAAGGAGTACTGAAGAAGCCATGGTGAAATGGGAGATCCCTGTTGGAATTAGCTAAAAGATAAAGTGCTGGGTTTCCTCCTCCCTCTGGTTGAATTAGGGATTATGTAAATTATCACAACAACCAGCTAATGCTTTCATGGGTGCATTATGACGTTGCTGTAATGGACTGAAAGGCCAACACAATAGAATATGAACTGAAAAATCCATATAGTTTTTGATGACCTTCACTATAGAATTTTTTATAGAATGGGTGTGTCGCATTTAATTCATTATTGGAGATTTTTCGACCAATGATTATAACTGGGGGTCAGAATATCAGCATGAAAGGTTAAGTATTCCTAGAGGTCTTTTCCTCCTTTATTAACAAGAATACATTTATATATTAATAAAGAAAATTGTTATGGTTTTGTTTGGGCAGGTAGTATATTTTCTTGGAGTATTTTGAATGGCACAATTTTATTTTCTTTTGAGGTTTATTCTGTCTAGAAAACGTTGATCTGCACACCTAGATATGCCATAATATAAAACCAGAACTGGAATGATGGATTCTTATGACATGGAGCCAGTTGTCAATCCCCAGACAGGAGCTGTTTGGCCAGTCCTGGTTTTCAGCCTACATCCCCACGCAGGCTGGTATTTGTAGTTTCTGATTTTTCCTTTTGATATGAGCACTTCAGGGACTAAACTTTTGAGTAACATGGAGGCCTTTTTGGAACACATCATCTGAGTTGCTCGAAACAGTCTTTTCCTGCCTCCTAGTCATAGCTCCAAATGATTACCAATACACTAGGATTTTTTTTCCTTAAAATTGTTGGGATGAGTGGGGAGGGTCATTTGCAGCATCTTTTTTTTTCTCTGTTATTTGTTATTTGGTATTGATGCTGTGTAAAGCAGAGTTATGATTGCGTATGGTGCTTGATATGCTGTAAATTAGTTATCATGGTTTCATGGTTAACTAATAAAAATACTTTAACATAACTGTCCAATCCCTTCTATAAGTACACAAATACTGCCATACTGGGACAGACCGAAGGTCCATCAAACCCAGCATCCTGTCTCCAACAGTGACCAATCCAGGTCACAAGTACCTGGCAAGATCCCAAAACAGTACAATAGGGAAAGGGAAATGGGACTTAATATACTGCCTTTCTGAGGTTCTTTGCAACTACATTAAAAGCGGTTGACATATATTCTGGTACTTATTTTGTACCAGGGGCAATGGAGGGTTAAGTGACTTGCCCAGAGTCACAGGGAGCTGCAGTGGGAATTGAACTCTGTCCCCCAGGATCAAAATCCACTGTACTGACCACTAGGCATCTCCTCCACTAGCCACACTCCATGTAGAAGCCTGCCCTTGCAGATCAGCAATGCGGCCACACAGGCTTCTGCTTCTGTGAGTCTGACGTCCTGCACGTGCGTGCAGGACGTCAGACTCACAGAAACAGAAGCCTGCGCGGCCGCGTTGCTGATCTGTAAGGGCAGGCTTCTACATGGAATGTTGCTAGCAGAATAGCAACATTCCATGTAGAATCTCAATAGTAGCAACATTCCATGTAGAATTTCAAATAGGGAAAGGGAAATGGGACTTGATATACCACCTTTCTGAGGTTTTTTGCAACTATATTCAAAGCAGTTTACATATATTCAGGTACTTATTTTGTACCAGGGGCAATGGAAGGTTAAGTGACTTGCCCAGAGTCACAAGGAGCTGCAGCAGGAATTGAACTCAGTTTCCCAGGATCAAAGTCCACTGCACTAACCACTAGGCTACTCCTCCACTCAATACATTTTCTATGCTGCTTATCTTAAAACAAGCAGTGGATTTTCCCCAAGTCCATTTTAATAATAGTCTATGGACTTTTCCTTTAGGAAGCCAGCCAAACGTTTTTTAAACCCTGCTAAGCTAACTGCTTTTATTACATTCTCTGACAACAAATTATTTGTTCTGTCTTGAATAGATTGTTGAGCAAGTTCTGTCTCTTATATGCTTGTGTACAGTGCTGCATTTGTCTTGTAGCACTATAGAAATGATAAGTAGTAGTAGTAGTAGCAGAGCATGTAAAATAACTGATGAGAATTGGTAACATCTTCTCCTGCCCCTCTCGCACGTGTGAGATGCTTTTGTGGATGTGGAAAAAACAAAAAGCGGAGAGGAAAATCCTCACGCAAATCAAAGACAATGAAAACAAAAAAGTGAGGACAGATGTTGAGGAAATCCAAACAACTTTATTAATTAACATCCCCTCTCAACTATGTACCTAAACTTTCTCTCCAAAAATGAGCACGCTAAACCGGGGCCTTCACTCTCAGATCTGGGTTTCAATGTGCACATTGATGATTATTAGGATTTCATATACCAGCTTTTCATGCCAAGCGAAGCAAAGCGCTTTAAGACTAAGGGCAAAACTCCTTGAAAGAATGCTAAAATCACGACAGGACGGAGAGAACATGGAGTCAAGAAAGAAATGCAGCTAAAAGCAGGCAAAGCAAAAAGCCTAGTGAATAGAGGAACAAGGTAGGAGGAGAAAATGCAGGCAGGCAACTCTGCTACCCCACCATCCCTAGGGGTCCCCCAAAAGCCTGAGGCCCAGATGCACTAAACGTTTTTCATCGTTAAATGAGGTGGAGCTAGTGTGGGAGAATACACAGGAAGAGCGGAGAGCCGGCCCGGGGCTGCTAAAATTGGAGATTTTTCGTGGGGGGGGGGGGGGGGGGGGGAGCGGAGAGCAGCGGGGGGGGGGGGCAAGGCGTCCATACAGGACGCTCATGAAAAGCGCCTTTGCCCCCTCCCGAAACACACCTGTTTGTGGGGGTTTTTTTTTTGTTTTGACAGCTGGGCCTTTGTGGCATGCGCAGAGCAGCCAGCACAACGCCAGCATAACGCTTGGCTGCTCTGCGCATGCTTTAGGCGCTGATTAACGATGGGTTTAACGATTCAGTGATACATCCTACTTTGCAATACCGATCCGAACATTTCTGGAGTGGTTTTGTAGTGCATTCCTCGTTTTTTAAAAATCGTTATGCACTTTTACGTTTCTTATTTTTTAACTGGGCCTGAGTGAAATGAAGCTCAGATGGAGAGGTATTTCAAAATACTGGTGCTGTACAGAACAGAGAATGACATGAGGACAAAGTTTGTCCCTGTCTCGTCCCTGTGGGATCTGTCTCCATCCCTGCCCTGTCCCCACAGGTTCTGTCCTCGTCTCTGCCCCAACCCCATGGGCTCTGTCATCATCTGCAGAAGCCTCGGACAATTATGATTTTATATTTAAATCTTTGTATTAAAGTATAAAAAGGAACAATATGCTGTGCAGCTGTTTATAAATCACAAGTAAAAAAGAATAATAAAAACGAACAATTATAATTACGCCCCCCACCCTCTACCCTTTCAACCCCAACAATCGCTGACTTCTACTACCCCAAGAAACCCTAATCCACCCTGTTAAAATAGCCAAGGGTACAAAATACAACCCATTCTGTATGCCCTAGAGGGGAGAAATTTGCCCTATGAAACACCGTTATGATTATTTAATTTGTGGATGAATAAGAAGCCATCAACAATCGCAGGATTCAGTCTAGCTCTCCTGTCGTCCACAGTCCCTCCTGCAATAGAAGATGTCTTCTTAGAAGATGTGCTGGTAGCAGGATGTACAGGATCCCCCATGCAAATTTTGCTAGTTGTGGCCAGAATGTTCGCTTATTTTTCCAAAAAATCAAAATATCGTTGTCTGCATCACTCAAACATAAATAACCGTCCAGTTCATTAACAGGCTTCAAAGTAGAGAATGGACTGGGACAAAGTTTGTCCCCATCTCTGTGGGCTTTGTCCCCATCCCTGCCCCGTCCCCGTGCCCAAGGGATTTGTCCCCGCCCTGTCCCCGCAAGCTCTGTCTCCGTCCCCATCCCCGCGGTTACTGCTGGTCCCCGTCCCCATGTCATTATCTAGTACAGAAGGCACTACGCCATGGTCCACCACATCAAAAGCTGAAGACAGATCGCCAAGACCTGTCGTTTCTTTCTTTACAACATCCGTAAAATCTGCCCCTTTCTTTCCGAGCACTCTACCAAAACCCTCATCCACACCCTTGTCAACTCTTGTTTAGACTACTGCAATCTGCTTCTTGCTGGCCTCCCACTTAGTCACCTCTCCCCTCTCCAATCGGTTCAAAACTCTGCTGCCCGTCTCATCTTCTGCCAGGGTTGCTTTACTCATACTACCCCTCTCCTCAAGTCGCTTCACTGGCTTCCTATCCATTTTCACATCCTGTTCAAACTTCTTCTACTAACCTATAAATGTACTCACTCTGCTGCTCCCCAGTATCTCTCCACACTCGTCCTTCCCTACACCCCTTCCCGTGCACTCCGCTCCATGGATAAATCCTTCTTATCTGTTCACTTCTCCACTACTGCCAACTCCAGACTTCGCGCCTTCTGTCTCGCTGCACCCTACGCCTGGAATAAACTTCCTGAGCCCCTACGTCTTGCCCCATCCTTGGCCACCTTTAAATCTAGACTGAAAGCCCACCTCTTTGACATTGCTTTTGACTCGTAACCACTCGCCTCCACCTACCCTCCTCTCCTCCTTCCTGTACACATTAATTGATTTGATTTGCTTACTTTATTTTTGTCTATTAGATTGTAAGCTCTCTTGAGCAGGGACTGTCTCTTCTTCATGTTCAATTGTGAAGCGCTGCGTACGGCTTCGTTCCTTCTGTCTCGCTGCACCCTACGCCTGGAATAAACTTCCTGAGCCCCTATGTCTTGCCCCATCCTTGGCCACTTTTAAATCTAGACTGAAAGCCCACCTCTTTAACATTGCTTTTGACTCGTAACCACTCGCCTCCACCTACCCTCCTCTCCTCCTTCCTGTACACATTAATTGATTTGATTTGCTTACTTTATTTTTTGTCTATTAGATTGTAAGCTCTTTGAGCAGGGACTGTCTTTCTTCTATGTTTGTGCAGCGCTGCATACGCCTTGTAGCGCTATAGAAATGCTAAATAGTAGTAGTAGTAGTAGTAATCTTCAGAACACATCTAGTGTGTCATCTGATACATTTGCATATAATGGAGGCACTGAATGAAAATTTAGTTCCTGCATATTCATTGTAGATATCTCGAAAATCTGTTTGGCTGGGAGTGTCCTGAGGACTGAGTTGAGAATCCCTGGTCTGAGGAAACTACCACAAACACAGACCGAGGTGAAGGTTCTGGGGAACTGACCTTGCGAACCTGTATTTTCTGCATCCTTCCCAGTTCACCCCACACAGCCTGGCTGAAGCTAGCAGTATGTATACAATGTGGTTTTAATCTTTGCATGAGAGCATTTGCCAGGTTCTGACTGTTCATACAAAACCTACTGCCTGACAACATGTGATGAAAATTTTATGTGCGAAATCAAGCAACACCAGCTTCAAACATAAACATTATTTGCAACTTCAGAAATCAACCTGGAGCGTGGCAACAGCTATCATACGGAAGGGGGCACTCGAAAGAGCGGCGTTACTTGCCACCTGGAGACGGCTGCACTCATGTCTCGGCATTGCCACTACTGATTTCTGATGGGATTGCAGGCTTGGATAAAGGCCCCTAAATATACCTTCAATTAAGCGTTTATCAAGAATCTGAACACAATACGGAGTTTAAAAGCTTCTCTTAGAGACAGCTGAATGTTGCCAAACACTGAACACGATGTACCTATGCTTTACCCTGCTTCCCTATGAAGAAAGACTAAGGAGGTTAGGGCTTTTCAGCTTGGAGGAGACAGCTGAGGGGAGACATGATAGAGGTATATAAAATAATGAGTGGAGTGGAACAGGTGGATGTGAAGCGTCTGCTCACGCTTTCCAAAAATACTAGGACTAGGGGGCATGCGATGAAACTACAGTATAGTAAATTTAAAACAAATCGAAGAAAACGTTTCTTCACCCAACGCGTAATTAAATTCTGGAATTCGTTGCCGGAGAACATGGTGAAGGCGGTTAGCTTGGCAGAGTTTAAAAAGGGGTTAGACGGTTTCCTAAAGGTCCATAAACCACTACTAAATGGACTTGGGAAAAATCCACAATTCCAGGAATAACATGTATAGAATGTTTGTACGTTTGGGAAGCTTGCCAGGTGCCCTTGGCCTGGATTGGCCGCTGTCGTGGACAGGATGCTGGTCTCGATGGACCCTCGGTCTTTTCCCAGTGTGGCATTACTTATGCACTTAAATTCCATATAACTGAAGAAACACTCAAGCCCTTTTCCTCGTCCTTTCTGTTAATTCCTCTTCCCTTACCACTGTCGCAATCATGTTCAAGTATTTCTCATGTTTTCCTTTATACCTTCCTCCCTTCAACTTCATCTAATGATTTTTTTTTCTATGGAAAATCTCCCTTTCCCATACTTTACTGACGTGTTTGAAAGGTTTGAATGTTTCTGTTATATTCCCTATGCATGTTGTAAGCTTCTATTTCCAGCATCCTATGATCATTTTTCTGTTTCTTACGTGAGGTGAAAGTAAACAGAAACCAAGAAGAATTACCACTATTTTTTTACAGGTAGGAAGTATTTTAAAGACTTCGACAACCCACTGTTCTCGCCTTGCTTGCTTTTATGATATTACAATTCAAGACAGTGCGCTTGATCCAGTGAGTAAAAGCAAGTATCCCAGAACAGAAAGCATTGCAGGGATATATATTTCCAATATTCACATACTTTCTTATGGTGTAGTTATGAAATATATTTTACACATCCAATGCTACTACTACTACTTATCATCTCTATAGCGCTCCTAGACATACACAGCGCTGTACACTTGAACATGAAGAGACAGTCCCTGCTCCACAGGGCTTACAATCTAAACAGGGCAAATAAAGGATGACTTGCAGGCTTATTTTCAAAAGAGAAGGACACCCAGCTTTCGACACAAATCGGGAGATGGGCGTCCTTCTCCTAGGGTCGCCCAAATCGGCATAATCGAAAGCCGAATTTGGCCATCCTCAACTGCTTTCCGTCGCGGGGACGACCAAAGTTCACGGGGGCATGTCAGAAACATAGCGAAGGCGGGACTCGGGCGTGCCTAACACATGGGCGTCCTCGACCGATAATGGAAAAAAGAAGGGCGTCCCTGACGAGCACTTGGGCGACTTTACTTGGTCCATTTTTTCTTACGACCAAGCCTCAAAAAGGTGCCCGAACTGACCAGATGACCATCGGAGGGAATTGGGAATGACCTCCTCTTACTCCCCCAGGGGTCACTAGCCCCCTCCCACCCTAAAAAAAATGTAAAATATTTTTCCAGCCTCTATGCCAGCCTCAAATATCATACCCAGCTGCATGACAGCAGTATGCAGGTCCCAGGAGCAGTTTTAGGGGGTACTGCAGTGCACTTCAGCCAGGCGGACCCAGGCCCATCCCCCCTACCTGTTACACTTGTGGTGGTAAATGTGAGCCCTCCAAAACCCACCACAAACACACTGTACCCACATCTAGGTGCCCCCCTTCATCCCTAAGGGCTATGGTAGTGGTGTACAGTTGTGCGGAGTGGGTTTTGGGGGGGTTGGGGGCACAGCACACAAAGTAAGGGATCTATGCACCTGGGAACTTTTTCTGAAGTCCACTGCAGTGCCCCCTAGGGTGTCCAGCTGGTGTCCTGGCATGTCAGGGGGACCAATGCACTACGAATGCTGGCTCCTCCCACGACTAATGGCTTGGATTTGGTCGTTTCTGAGATGGGCATCCTCGGTTTCCATTATTGCCAAAAATTGGGGATGACCATCTCTAAGGACGACCATCTCTAAGGTCGACTTAAATGTTGAGATTTGGGCATCCCCGACCATATTATCGAAATGAAAGATGGACGCCCATCTTGTTTCGATAATACAGGTTTCCCCGCCCCTTCGCGGGGACATCCTGCGAGGACGTCATCAGGAAAACTTGGGCGCCCCATTCGATTATGCCCCTCAAAGAGTATCAAGATTCTGGAATCCCAAAGAGTATCAAGATTCTGTGCAGAATCCCAGAGATTAGCAAGATTCTGGAATCTCAAAGAGTAGCAAGATTCCGGACTCCCAAAGACTACTACTACTACTTATCATTTCTATAGCGCTACTAGACGTATGCAGCGCTGTACACTTGAACATGAAGAGAAAGTCCCTTCTCCACAGAGCTTACAGTCTAATCAGGACAGTCAAACAGGACAAATAAGGGATAAGGGACAAAGAGTAGCAAGATTCCGGAATCCCAAAGAGTAGCAAGATTCTGTGCAGAATCCCAGAGATTAGAAAGATTCCGGAATCTCAAAGAGTAGCAAGATTCCGGAATCCCAAAGACTACTACTACTACTTATCACTTCTATAACACTACTAGATGTACGCAGCGCTGTACATTTGAACATGAAGAGACAGTCCCTCCCCGCCAGAGTTTACAATCTAATCAGGACATATAAGGGATAAGGGAATTACTTAAGGTGGGAATGATAAAACAGACATGGGTACTGAACAAGTGAATAGGGGTTAGAAATGAAAAGCAGCCTCAAAAAGGTGGGCGTTTAGCCTAGATGCTAACCAGAGCTTATTAGTTTGAAAAACAGAAAAACCCTTTCTTATAGCAGCAGCTGTGGCAGGGGGTAAAACGTTTGCTCTCCAATTAATCTGGTGCACCCACTTCCAACCATACCGTGCACGGCTGTTCATAAGGTGTCCCATGTTTTCTGAGACAGCTGGTATTTCAGAGGATTGCCCTGGATTGCCGAACAACATCTCCATCTCTTCCTGAAAGCCTCTCCCTCACTCTTTTTTCCCCATCCGTGCAGCCTCTCACTAATCACCAATCTTTCCTCTCCCTGCCCTAATCACTAGCATCTCACCACCACCCTTTCCCTGGCCAGTGGCATAGCCATGGGTGAGCCCGAATGGGCTCAAACCCACCCACTTTGGGCCCCAGCCCACCCAGTAGCAGTACACCTATGATGTGACTGGCAGGGATCCCCAAGCCCCGCCAGCCCAAAACTCTCCCTCAAGTGTACCACAGCCTTCCCTCTGACACAACTTCCTGTTTCCACATAGATGGGAGTACATCACAGGGAAAGCAGCGAGGCCGGCAGCAAGCAGTGTGTATCAGTCACTGCTCACTGCCGGCAAAGATCTCCTATTTAAAAGTAATGCGGGGGGGGGGGGGCAGACCATATGGCATGCCGGCGGGCAGGAGACCAAATCGCCTGTGAGGTGGGGGCAGGGTGATGTTCTTCTGCCCACCCTCCTTGCCCAAACCACCCAAAATTGACTGTCTGGCTTTGCCCCTGCCCTAGTCTGACCACCAACTTCTCAATCCCATGACCTCAAGCAGCAGCCTTCAGCACCATCCAAGCCACAGTCCTTAATCCCTTGCCTGGGCTCTTTTCACTGGCCCCAGCTGCCAGCCTTTTACTCCTCTCTCTCAACTCTCTGGCCTTGACGTACAGAATCCCTGATTACAAACCCCTAAAGCCAGCCAAGAAGTTGGACTCTGCATGCAACACAACACCAAAGGAATCCAGGCAGGAATGCATTTTCTCCTGTATTAAGAAATAGGCAAACACACCATCCTCAAAGTTGAAAGAGGAAAGCAAAGCCTTTCCACAAAAGAACAAGCAGGAAAAATGTGACAAACAGGAGAAAGGGCAAAATCCTTCCTCCAGGCTAAAACTGTAATCTGACCGGAGACAATGAGGAGTATCTGTGAAATCCTGGAATTGTCTCTTCAGTATGTGGAGAATTGTGGGTTAATACTTTTTATTGCAGCACCGTTTGAAATTAAAATTTACAATCCCGGAAAATGAAGTTACCAGACCATTACATCAGGACAATAATCTTTTATAAGTCCAACAAACCAAAGAATCTCCATATCTTCAATGATTACTCCAGCAACATATGTAGAAACAATGATGCCAATAAACTGTCTTAAACCTGAATCAATCTTACATTAAGGGACAGGTGTCAGAGGGCCAGGGTGAGATGGAGAAAGGAGAATGCAGAAAATGAACGGAGACAGACAAGAAGGCGGGGGGGGGGGGGAGGGGGAAGACCAAAGGCGCTTAAAGTTGTTTTGATTTCAAAATATCAACTTGTGATTTCCCATTATTGATTTTTGCGGTTAGCTTAGCAGAGTTTAAAAAGGGGTTAGACGGTTTCCTAAAGGACAAGTACTAAATGGACTTGGGAAAAATCCACAATTCCAGGAATAACATGTATAGAATGTTTGTACGTTTGGGAAGCTCGCCAGGTGCCCTTGGCCTGGATTGGCCGCTGTGGTGGACAGGATGCTGGGCTCGATGGACCCTTGGTCTTTTCCCAGTGTGGCATTACTTATGTACTTATGTCCTCTACTTGGCTCACTTTTATTACATAGAGCAGTGATTTAACCTATTGTGATGTCATAGTGGCTCATTCCACCAATAAGAGCCAACCTCATTAGTGATGTCACAATGGCTTGATTGTATAGAATGTTTGTACGTTTGGGAAGCTTGCCAGGTGCCCTTGGCCTGGATTGGCCGCTGTCGTGGACAGGATGCTGGGCTCGATGGACCCTTGGTCTTTTCCCAGTGTGGCGTTACTTATGTACTTATGTTTTAATTTTTGATTTTCTTTTTGAAAGAGCTGGCATGTGGCCCTGCTCTGTACCCATGTGAGTGCCGGCAGGATGGCGAAGTGGGAGTTGAACATTTTTTTTTTAAAACTCTGAACTCCTCAAATCTTTGGGAAACATCATTATTGTATTTGATGTCAGGCTTATAGAGTTTCTGCAATTAAAAGTTGCTAAGCAGCCGTTAATGACCATTCGCCACAGTGAAGGGAAGTCAAGCAATAATTCAGAGAATGGAGAGAAGGCGATTGAAGTTGAGCTAATCCGCTTGTAAACGGGCAGCGACCAGGGACTGAGCATCCACAGTAACGAAGCGGCCGTGTTGCGAACTCATCCTTTGCCGGGGTGGAACCAGGAACGCAAAAAGGAACAGCGAAATCTCACACTAGAAAACGCAAAATTGGCTCGTAATAAGGTCCAACAGCAGAAACATGTGGCACTGCACAACTTTTAGCTTTTAATATCTCCGTCTCTCTCAGTCCAGGGGCTCTGGGCAATTCCAGTCCAGTTTTCCCTGGCAACGTTCACATCATTCCTATTGCTGTACTAAAGTTACAATCCGATTTATAGCTCCGAAGTCTCGAAAGTGGCAGAAAGCAGCGACCATAAATCTCAATATCCAAACCAGAGGTTTACCCCTGCTGGAAAGTTTGCAGCAGCGCCTGTGAACAGACAAGCAAAGTTACCTTCTTCCAGCCTGCCGCAGTGTCTTCCCACCCGAGCAGGGGCTGAGGGGTTGTCGGTGTTCCAGTCACATCATACCGATCGCTCGGAGCCCAGTCCGAGTGCTCGGTCGCGAAGCGAAGCCGTCTCCCGGTCAATCCTCCTCCTCCTCACCGATCTGCCAGTCCGGACTGGTCGGGAGCTGGAACCCATTTGCAGAAACGCGTGGGAGCTGCAGGGCAGGAGGAGGGAGGAGAAGAGCAGAGAAAGTCCCCGAGCAATCGTCAGCATGGGCCGGGCCCTAGAACAACCTGACACTGGTCTACGCCCAGCAGACCCTGGAGCAGCTGCCCCCCCCCCCCCCCCCCCCCCCCAAACACACACACACTCAGTGCCAGCATCCTAGAAACAGACCTTGGAGGAGTTTCTTAGGAAGAAAGGGGCTTTGCAGAGGGGAATTGCCAGATAGCAAAAAAGGAAGTTGCAACTTTTTCAACATTCTTAAATCACCACTAACCCCATGCAATCTTTTCTGGCCACCATCAGCTCAGAGAACATTGTCGCCCATCTGGGAACGATCGAACGGGCCATACCTATTGATTTAGTTGGCCGGTCTCAGGCCACGGATTGCCCTCTGCAGGGGATGCGTGACAACTTGGCATCAAGCCGTTGGTATTCAGAAAAAAACAAAGGATTGATTTTCCAGGTGTAATGACCGGGGAACGGAATGGCTCAACGAAATTAGCAAGCGCTTGCAGTGTAATTTACCTCTGGGTTGAAATCCAACGCAGGGTGGGGTGAGCAAACCTCATGGCCATCTGAAAGACATTTGGTGGCCTGGGTGAAATGAGCTGGTGATGGCCTCAGTCCAGATCTCAATGAGAGGTGTCCTTGCCACCAAAAACAGTCAGAGCCTGGCAGAGAGGCCATGAAATGAAGACCACATGTCTCTCTTAGTCCTTCCAGAGCAGGGGTGGAGCAGTCTCCTTTAGAAAGTGTGCATCGGTTTCCCACATTCATTCTTTCAATGCCATAATCTTTTTTTTTTCTTTTTATATCCTGTAGATTTATTTATTAGGATTTTACTTACCACCTTTTTGAAGGAATTCACTCAAGGGGTGTACAGTAAGAATAGATCAAACATGAGCAATAGGCAATTACAGCAGCAAAACTATTCAAACTAGGCGTGGCCTACTGGTTAGAGCACCAGTCTTGTAATCCATAGGTGACCAGTTCAAATCCCACTGCTGCTCCTTGTGATCTTGGGCAAGTCACAACCCTCCATTGCCTCAGGTACAAACGTAGATTGTGAGACCTCCTGGGACAGAGAAATACCCAGAGTACCTGAATGTAACTCACCTTCAGCTACTACTGAAAAAGGTGTGAGCAAAATCTAAATAAATAAATATATGGAATGTTGCTACTATTTGAGATTCTACATGGAATGTTGCTATTATTTGAGATTACGTTGCTACTATTTGAGATTCTACATAGAATGTTTCTATAGTGGAGGAGTGGCCTAGTGGTTAGAGCACTGGTCTTGCAATCCAGAGGTGGCTGGTTCAAATCCTACTGCTGCTCCTTGTGATCTTGGGCAAGTCACTTAACCCTCCATTGCCTCAGGTACAAACTTAGATCGTGAGCCCTCCTGGGACAGAGAAATATCCAGAGTACCTGAATCTAACTCACCTTGAGCTACTACTGAAAAAGGTGTGAGTAAAACCTAAGTAAATATTTGAGATTCTACATGGAATGTTGCTATTATTTGAGATTACGTTGCTACTATTTGAGATTCTACATGGAATGTTGGTCTACATGGAATGCTGCTATAGTGGAGGAGTGGCCTAGTGGTTAGAGCACTGGTCTTGCAATCCATAGGTGACCAGTTCAAATCCCACTGCTGCTCCTTGTGATCTTGGGCAAGTCACAACCCTCCATTGCCTCAGGTACAAACGTAGATTGTGAGACCTCCTGGGACAGAGAAATATCCAGTGTACCTGAATGTAACTCACCTTGAGCTGTGAGAATCTACATGGAATGTTGCTAGTGGAGGAGTAGCCTAGTGGTTAGTGCAGTGGAACATGGAATGTTGCCACTATTTGAGATTCTACATGGAATGTTAATGTTGCTATTCCACTAGCAACATTCCATGTAGAAGCCTGTCCTTGCAGATCAGCAACGCGGCTGCGCAAGCTTCTGTTTCTGTGAGTCTACGTGCAGGATGTCAGACTCACAGAAACCAAAAACAGAAGCCTGCGCGGCCACATTGCTGATCTGCAAGGACAGGCTTCTACATGGAATGTTGCTAGTGGAGGAGTGGCCTAGTGGTTAGAGCACTGGTCTTGCAATCCAGAGGTGGTCAGTTTAAATCCCACTGCTGCTCCTTGTGATCTTGGGCAAGTCACTTATCCCTCCATTGCCTCAGGTACAAACTTAGATTGTGAGCCCTCCTGGGACAGAGAAATATCCAGAGTATCTGAATGTAACTCACCTTGAGCTACAACTGAAAAAGGTGTGAGCAAAATCTAAATAAATGCAAAGTATGGCATGGTATACTATTTGCAATGACAACCCAATATGTACTAGAACATTATAATTGGTAGTGAAGGGTAAAGCAAAGATGAAACATATAGGGGGCCTTTTGCAAAGGGATGCTGAAAAATGGCCTGCAGTAATGTAGATGCGTGTTTTGGGCGTGCGCAGAATCATTTTTCAGCGCACCTGTAAAAATTGCCTTTTTTAATTTTTTTGCCAAAAATGGACGTGCGGCAAAATGAAAATTGCTGCACGTCCATTTTGGGTCTGAGACCTTACCGCCAGCCACTGACCTAGCAGTAAGGTCAGTAATGGTTTACGCGCTTAAAATGCCGATTACCGCCCACGCACCAGAAAATTACAATATTTTCCAGCACGCGTAGCAGACGTGCGGCAAAAGTGAAATTACCGCAAGGGTCACGCGGTAGCCGGGCGGCAACTCAAAATTAACCCACGTTGGGCGCACATAGGCACTTACGTGGCTTAGTAAAAGGGCCTCATAGATAGGTAAGAAGAGTTAGAAAGTAAGGCGACTAATTTAAAGAGCGTTCAGGGGCGTATCTGACCTTCAGTGGTAGTGGGTCCAGAGCTGAAGTGAGGGGGCACATTTTAGCCCCCCCCCAGCGCCGCCACCACCCCCCCACCGCCACCGCCACCGCTGCCATCATCATCATCATCGCCTACCCCCTGCTGCCGCTGCCGCCATCATCGCCGACACCCCCCCTGCCGCCACCGACCGTTTTGACCCCTCCGCCCGCTCGCCTGCCCGCTCGCTCGCCGTCACCTACCTGGGCTGGCGGGGACCCCATCCCCCACCATCCGAAGTCTTCTTCCTTCCTTTCAGGTTTTAGGACGTCAGACTCAGAAACCTGAAAGGAAGGAAGAAGACTTCGGCTGGCGGGGGATGGGGTCCCCGCCAGCCCAGGTAGGCGATGGCGAGCGAGCGGGCAGGCGAGCGGGCAGGGGGGGGGGGGCGACAGTAGGGGGGTCCAGGACCAAATCTACGGGGACCCTGGCCCCCATGGCCCCATAGCAGCGACGCCCCTGGTTGCACATGAGGTCAGAGAGATGGTTAAATATTATCTCAGCTAGGGTAGGAGTGGAGAAACCTATGTACAAGGGAGAAAATAACAGACAGGTCCCTCCCAGTTACGAACTCGTCAGCCGACAGACAGCCGTCCTGTCAGGTCATGCTTTTCCTTCAGTGTGATTGCACACGAACACGTTTGGTTAAATGCTCCACGTGATCGCTATGCATTTTATTTTCATGTATCTAAAGGGAGGAACCAGAGTTTTCACCTTTGTAAAAGAGAGAACCGGCTTAGGCTTGTGTTAAAACTGTAGTTTAACTTTGTAAACAAGCAGTGAAATCTAAAGAGAGAGAACAGAGGTGCATAAAAGTGTTAGATCACCGGGCTGTTGATGAAGGAGATGGTCAGTAATGTGCCGATAGTAATGATCGTTAATTACGCTCACAGTTTTCATAATGGACCTGGACATATACTGACAGCTACGCATTGTTCTTTCTTTTTATTGCGTCTTTACATCCTGTCCATCGTTGTTTGCTTGTTTGCGTTACGTTGAATGTGTTACTATTATTGCATAACACTCAGAAGGACCTTTGTACCTGTTAGTGATTTATAATCTGTTACAACTTCAAATTACAGGGACCAGTTTTATGAGTGACTTGGAGCCACTTTGCCCTCAGGTCTAGGACATTGATTCCCAAACCTGAGATAGGTTTGCATTTATTTTTATTTATTTATTTATTTATTGCATTTGTATCCCACATTTTCCCACCTATTTGCAGGCTCAATGTGACTTACATAGTTTATTAACATTGTCATTCCAGGATATCAGATACAGTTAGTATTGTGCAGAGATTAAGTAGGGAAGAGAGAAGAAGGAAGGGAGGGATTAGGGTAGATATAGAAGGTGGGCTTTCGTAACTGAGTAGGTTGGTGAGGTGGATTAGTGAGGTTATCGGTTCTCATTGTAGGCTTTGTTGAAGAAGTATGTCTTCAGAGATTTGCATACACTGCCTCCTTGGTATGCAAATCTATCTCGTGCATATTCATTGTGAATTAGATAATGACACAGGGCCAGAGCCCGCGGGGATGGGGACAGAGCCCATAGGGACAGGGGCAACAGTGCCGTAGCAAGGGTGGCTGACACCCGGGGCGGGTTGCCGCTGTGCACCCCCCCCCCCCCCCCCCCCCCCGGAGCACTTACCACTACCATAGAAAACGGGGCAGGCGGGCGGGAGGGCCATTCCGCCCGGAGTGCACGTCGCTGGGAGCTGCGTCGGCTCCGCTGGTTCCCTGCTCTCTCGCTGCCCCGGAACAGGAAGTAACCTGTTCTGGGGCAGAGGGAGCAGGGAACCAGCAGAGCCAACACCCCCCCAGCAGCGTGCACTCGGGGTGGACCGCCCCACCGCCCCCCCCCCCCTTCGTACGCCACTGAGGGGCAAACTTTGTCCCCATGTCAATTGCTACTTTGAAGTCTGTTAATGAACTGGACTGTTATGTTTGAGTGATGCAGACGACAATATTTTGATTATTTGGAAAAACAAGCAAACATGCTGGCCACAACTAGCAAAATTTGCACGGGGGATCCTGTACATTCCTGCTACCAGCACATCTTCTAAGAAGACAAGTTGCTCATTTTTATTGTTTTCTGTGGTTTATGCACAACAGTTGCACAGCATATTGTTCCTTTTTATACTTTAATAAAAAGATTTAAATATAAAATCGTAAGTGTTCAAGGCTTCTACAAATGAGGACCGAGCCACGAGGATGGGGCGGGGACAAGGACAAACCTGCAGGGATGGAGACAGGGCCCATGGGGATGGAGACAGGGACAGAGACAGAACCTGCGGGGATGGGGTGGGGACGGAGACAGAACCCACGGGAAAGGGGACAAACTCTGTCTCCATGTCATTCTGTAGTGTGAATTATATTTTTTTGAACCGCAACAACTATGTGGTCATTATACTAAGCTCCTAACACCTGTTGACTGCAGCTACAATGCCTTACCATGGGGCGTGCTCAGGCATCCTGTGTTAATTTTGCCATCAGCACATGCTTCCCACATACTAAAAACTAGATTTTATTTTTTATCACTGGGTGCAGGTTCAGGGGGTGGAATGTAGGTGTGTTCACCACTAATCAGTTAGCGCAGCACAATTAGTGTATGGTTAATGTGTGAGCCCTTACCGCCTACAAAATAGGTGGCAGTAGGGCTTGTGTGCTCATGGCCAGGGCCGCCGAGAGACTAGGCCGGGCCCAGGGCAAGGCCGCCCTGCCTCCGCCCCCCGCCCCCCCCCCCCCCCCGGTCACTCCTCCCGTCGCTGCAGTCCGCGGTCTCACCTGCCTGCCTCCTCGGCTCCGGGCCCCCTGCATTCGAAGCGGCAGTCACAGATCGCCTCTCTTCTGACCTTCCCTCCCTGTGTCCCGCCCTCGTCTGATGTAACTTCCAGTTTCCACGAGGGCGGGACAAAGGGAGGGAAGGCCAGAAGAGAGGCGATCTGTGACTGCCGCTTCGAATGCAGGGGGCCTGGAGCCGAGGAGACAGGCAGGTGAGAATGGGAACTGCAGCGCCGACGGCCTGACCCCGGCGCCAGGCCCTCCTTGGAGGCCCGGGCCCAGGGAATTTTGTCCCCTCTGCCCCCCCCCCCCCCCCCCCCCGTCTCGGCGGCCCTGCTCATGGCCACACACTAATGAGAAAATTAGCATGTGGCCATTAATAGCAAAACTCAGAAATTCAGCCATTTTACCCATGTGGTAAAAATGATCTTAGTGCACAAGAATGACCTGTGTAAGCACACATTAATCTCCAGATTATATATAGAGCCATGCCAAAATCTAGGTGTATTCTATAACAATGTGCGTAACTTAATTGGCTCAACAAGCTAATCAGTGTTGATAACAGCACTGAACAAGCAATAATGAGCACTAATTGGCAATAATTAGAACTTATGCGCACAACTCACTAAGCATATTCTGTAATGAACTGTGCATAAATTCTAATAAGCACAGTTCAGAAGAGATGTGGCTATGGATATTTTGTGGGCATTCCAAAATTTACGCGCGTAGTTATAAAATATGGCCCAGTGGGTGTAAATCTACACGCAGGGATTTAGGCCATGTTTTCGTTGGCCTCAATGCACATGCATTGTTTTAGGCACTTAGGGTTTCCGCTTACACGTATTCTATATGCTGCGCCTAAATCTAGGCGCCGCATATAGAATACGCTTAGCCGGAAATCCTTGCCGTGCAAATTTTTTACGCACCATATATAGAATCTGGCCACTTTTTAGCACATTGCAATAAAAGGGACCCTATGATTCTGACTAGTAAATCTATAGAGAGTGATGTGACTAGAACCCAGGGAAAGCCAGCCGAATGGTTAGTAGGTTCAGTGAAATCTGGGTTTTTGGAATTGACAAGTGTCATCATTAGTCATATTTATTTATTTTATTTATTTATTTATTTATTTATTATTACATTTGTACCCCACATTTTCCCACCTATTTGCAGGCTCAATGTGGCTTACATGGTGCTGGAGAGGTGATAGTAGACTCTGGAATAAACAAATACAAATACAAGGTTATGTTATGATAATGTTCATGTGCTGGAGCCACATGAAGGACCACATAACGGAAAGACAAGAGCGGAAGAGATTGTTTGAAGACCAATTCGAACTATAGTGTTGTAGCGTCATGGGGTTCAGGCATTTATGATGGGTCGAAAGGGTAAGCTTTTTTGAACAGGTAGGTTTTTCGTTTTTTCCTAAAGTGTAGGTGTTCGTACGTGGATTTCAAGTCTTTCGGTAATGCGTTCTACAGTTGTGTGCTGAGGTAGGAAGAACTGGATGCGTGAGTTGATTTGTATTTTAGACCTTTGCAGCTTGGGAAGTGCAGATTTAGGTATTTTTGTGTTGATGCGGATGAGTTTCTGGTTGGTAGATCAATCAAGTCTGTCATGTATCTCGGTGCTTCGCCGTAGATGATTTTGTGAATCATAGTGCAGATTTTGAAGGCGATGCGTTCTTTGATTGGGAGCCAGTGCAGTTTTACACGAAGGGGTATTGCACTTTCAAATCGCGTTTTTCCGAAGATGAGTCTTGCTGCCGTGTTTTGAGCGGTCTGAAGTTTCCTTAGGATTTGTTCTTTGCATCCCGCGTAGATTCCGTTGCAATAGTCTGCATCACTTAGTACCATTGATTGTATCAGGTTTCGAAATATATCCCTCGGGAAGAACTGTTTCAGGTGTTTGAGTTTCCACATTGTGAAGAACATTTTCTTTGTTGTGGATTTTACTTGGCACTCTAGCGTTAAGTAGTGGTCCAATGTGACTCTGAGGATTTTGCCTTTTATTAATATTTAATTTGAATAGTGCTTGTATCACCCACCTACAATTTGAGGGCTAGTGAAAAAATAAAATTTAAATAACTTTGTGGCCATTTTACTAAGCCACGTTAAAAAGTGGCATGCACTGCTTTTAGCATGTGGGTTTCCTTTGTGCTGAGGCCACTTACATTACATAAGAACATAAGAGTAGCCATACTGGGTCAGACCAATGGTCCATCTAGCCCAGTAGCCTGTCCAAACAGTAGCAAAGCCAGGTCACAAATACCTGGCAGAATCCCAGATCGTGGCAACATTCCATATAGAACCCCAAAGAATAGCAAGATTCTGGAATCCTAAAGAGTGACAAGATTCCATGCAGAAACTCAAATAATAGCAACATTCCATGAAGAACCCCAAAGCCCCAAAGAATAGCAAGATTCTGGAATCCTAAAGAGTGACAAGATTCCATGCAGAAACTCAAATAACAGCAACATTCCATGTAGAACCCCAAAGCCCCAAAGAATAGCAAGATTCTGGAATCCTAAAGAGTGACAACATTTCATGTAGAACCCCAAAGAATAGCAAGATTCTGGAATTCTAAAGAGTGACAAGATTCCATGCAGAATCTCAAAGAATAGCAACATTCCATGCTACCAATCCCAGGACAAGTAATAGTCCTCTGCATTATGAACATAAGAGTAGCTGTACTGGGTCAGACCAATGGTCCATATAGCCCAGTATCCTGTTTTCCAAACAGTGGCCAAGCCAGGTCACAAGTACCTGGCAGAAACCCAAATCGTGGCAACACTCCATACTACAAATCCCAGGGCAAGCAGTTGCTTCCCATGTCTGTCTCAACAGCAGACTATGGACTTTTCCTCCAGGAATTTGTCCAAACTTGTTTTATTTATTTATTTATTTATTTATTACATTTGTATCCCGCGCTTTCCCACACATAGCAGGCTCAATGCGGCTTACATAGTAACAGTAAAAAGAATTACAAAGTCTTCAAGAAGATTATACAAATTGTAGTAAACGTAATAATAATGGGGTTAACGGATAAGTAAATTGAACATAAGAGGAATTGAGTTTTAAACCCAGATACACTAACCACTGTTACCACATCCTCCTGCAAAGGGTTCTAGAGCTTAACTATTCGTTGAGTGAAAAAATATTTCTTCCTATTTTAGCATGATGGAAAAATGGCCACATTTGTGTTTTTTGCCTTAATGGCCATGCATTAATTTCCTAATTAGCGCCTAATTACTAGGTGGTAAAGGCTCCCACTCTAATCCCATGACAATCAGACACCACACAGTAACATGGCTGCGCTACCTGATTAGTGCAGGGCATGCCTATTCTCCGACCATACACATGCCTCCCACGCTAAAAAATAAAACCTATTTTTCAACGTGGTGATCAACATGCTACCACGGGACGTCTCAGCACATCCCACAACAGTGGGTTTTGGCATGTGGTAGGCAAAAACTAGTGCCTACCACAGCACTAGCTTTCCGGAGGGAGTGGAAAACATGAAAAAGGATCTGCAGAAGCTAGAAGAATGGTCTAATGTTTGGCAATTAAAATTCAATGCAAAGAAGTGCAAAGTGATGCACTTATGAAGTAGAAAGCCGAGGTAGACATACGTGCTAGGCGGTGAGAGGCTGATATGCACAGACAGGGAGAGGGGTCTTGGGGTGATAGTATCTGAGGATCTGAAGGTGATGAAACAGTGTGACAAGGCGGTGGCCATAGCCGGAAGGATGCTAGGCTGTATAGAGAGAGGTGTAGCCAGCAGAAGAAAGGAGGTGTTGATGCCTCTGTACCAGGGGCGTAGCCATACTTCGCGGTGGGAGAGGGCCAGAGCCCGAGGTGGGGGGCACATTTTGTTCTGCTGCCTTGCCACCACCACCCCGGCCGCTCCCCACCTACTGCTGCAGCATGCTCAGTTTCACTAGAAGGAGCATGCCGGACGTGAGGGGAAGTCAGAGCAGGGCAGGCAATGTGGTGGCGCTGGAGACTGGCGCTGGACAACACTTCAGCTGGCGGGGGTTGGGGACCCCTGCCAGCAAAACCAGGAGCCCAGAAGAAAAGGGGGGCCCAGGCCCCCTGGCCCCACATAGCTATGCCACTGCTCTGTACAAGTCATTGGTGAGGCCCCACTTGAAGTACTGTGTTCAGTTTTGGAGGCCATATCTTGCTACAGATGTAAGAAGACTTAAAGCGGTCCAGAGGAAGAGGACAAAAATGATATGGGGCTTGCACCAAAGGACATATGAGAAGAGACTGGAAGACCTGAATATGTATACCCTAGAGGAAAGGAGAAGCAGGGGAGATATGATACAGACATTTAAATACTTGAAAGGTATTAACATAGAAACAAATATTTTCCAGAGAAGGGAACGTAGTAAAACTAGAGAACATGAATTGAGGTTGTGGGGTGGTAGACTTAGGAGTAATGTCAGAAATTCTTTTTCATGGAGAGGATGGTGGATACCTGGAATGACCTCCCAAGGGAGGTGGTAGAAAAACAAATGTGGCGGAATTCAAAAAGGCACGGGATGAACACAGAGGATCTCCAATTAGAAAATGAATGATATAAAAAAACCAAAACTTAAAGGGTTGCATATGTGTTTGCATGTCGTGGTGCTTAGATGGTACATAAGTACATAAGTACATAAGTAATGCCATACTGGGAAAAGACCAAGGGTCCATCGAGCCCAGCATCCTGTCCATGACAGTGGCCAATCCAGGCCAAGGGCACCTGGCAAGCTTCCCAAACGTACAAACATTCTATACATGTTATTCCTGGAATTGTGGATTTTTCCCAAGTCCATTTAGTAGCGGTTTATGGACTTGTCCTTTAGGAAACTGTCCAACCCCTTTTTAAACTCTGCTAAGCTAACCGCCTTCACCACTTTCTCCGGCAACGAATGCCAGAGTTTAATTATACGTTGGGTGAAGAAACATTTTCTCCGATTTGTTTTAAATTTACTACACTGTAGTTTCATTGCATGCCCCCTAGTCCTAGTATTTTTGGAAAGCGTGAACAGACGCTTCACATCCACCTGTTCCACTCCACTCATTATTTTATATACCTCTATCATGTCTCCCCTCAGCCGTCTCTTCACCAAGCTGAATAGCCCTAGCCTCCTTAATCTTTCTTCATAGGGAAGTCGTCCCATCCCTGCTATCATTTTAGTCGCCCTTCGCTGCACCTTTTCCAATTCTACTATATCTTTCTTGAGATGCGGCGACCAGAATTGAACACAATACTCAAGGTGCGGTCACACCATGGAGCGATACAATGGCATTATAACATCCACACACCTGTTTTCCATACCTTTCCTAATAATACCCAACATTCTATTCTCTTTCCTAGCCGCAGCAGCACACTGAGCAGAAGGTTTCAGTGTATTATCGGCGACGACACCCAGATCCCTTTCTTGGTGCGTAACTCCTAACGTGGAACCTTGCATGACGTAGCTATAATTCGAGTTCTTTTTTCCCACATGCATCACCTTGCACTTGCTTACATTAAACGTCATCTACCATTTAGCCGCCCAGTCTCCCAGTCTCGTAAGGTCCTCTTGTAATTTTTCACAATCCTGTCGCGATTTAACAACTTTGAATAACTTTGTGTCATCAGCAAATTTAATTACCTCGCTAGTTACTCCCATCTCTAAATCATTTATAAATATATTAAAAAGCAGCGGTCCTAGCACAGACCCCTGAGGAACCCCACTAACTACCCTTCTCCATTGTGAATACTGCCCATTTAACCCCACTCTCTGTTTCCTATCCTTCAACCAGTTTTTAATCCACAATAGGACATTTCCTCCTATCCCATGACCCTCCAATTTCCTCTGTTGCCTTTCATGAGGTACCTTGTCAAACGCCTTTTGAAAATCCAGATACACAATATCAACCGGTTCCCCTTTGTCCACATGTTTGTTTACTCCTTCAAAGAATTGAAGTAAATTGGTCAGGCAAGATTTCCCCACACAAAAACCGTGCTGACTCGGTCTCAGTAATCCATGTCCTCGGATGTGCTCTGTAATTTTGTTTTTAATAATAGCCTCTAGCATTTTCCCCGGCATTGATGTCAGACTCACCGGTCTATAATTTCCCGGATCTCCCCTGGAGCCTTTTTAAAAAATCGGCGTTACATTGGCCACCCTCCAATCTTCCGGTACCACGCTCGATTTTAAGGATAAGTTGCATATCACTAGCAGTAGCTCCGCAAGCTCATTTTTCAGTTCTATCAGTACTCTAGGATGAATACCATCCGGTCCAGGAGATTTGCTACTTTTCAGTTTGCCAAACTGCCCCATTACGTCCTCCAGGTTTACCGTGAAGTCAGTAAGTTTCTCCGACTCATCCGCTTGAAATACCATGTCTGACACCGGTATCCCACCCAAATCTTCCTCGGTGAAGACCGAAGCAAAGAATTCATTCAGTCTCTCCGCTACGTCTTTGTCTTCCTTGATCGCCCCTTTTACCCCTCAGTCATCCAGCGGCCCAACCGATTCTTTTGCCGGCTTCCTGCTTTTAATATACCGAAAAAATTTTTTGCTATGTTTTTTTGCCTCTAACTCTGGCTGCATCAACTAAGGCCAGTTCTGGGCTGGCTTGTACGGTCTGAGTCCCGCATTTGGTGATCCGGTTTAGGATGAGTTAGAGAGAGCTTCGACGGAAACTCCAGTGGTTTGGAACATAAGGACAGAGCTGGACAGACTTTTATGGTCTTTGTTCCGCAAATGACAAGATGAATTTGTATAGGCTGGAGTGGGCTTTGACGGCAACTCCAGTAGTTGGAACACAAGGACAGAGACGGGAAGACTACTATGGTCTATGTCCCAGGATCACCAAAGAAAGACAATGATCAACTAGACTCTGCCATTAACAAACTCTTTACATTAGCCTGACAACCTTCTCAGTTATTAGTGAAAGTTAAACAACATGCACTACCACTTTACTTCTCAGGACAGAATTGACCTTTATCGCTTATATCGGAAATGAACTTTCTATAGTTGATCATCTAACTTATTCCATAATACACTTGACTATTTTTTTTTTTTTTACATTTGTACCCCGCACTTTCCCACTCATGGCAGGCTCAATGCGGCTTACGTGGGGCAGTGGAGGGTTAAGTGACTTGCCCAGAGTCACAAGGAGCTGCCTGTGCCTGAAGTGGGAATCAAACTCAGTTGCTCAGTTCTCCAGGACCAAAGTCCACCACCCTAACCACTAGGCCACTCCTACACTGTTGCTACTATTTGAGATTCTACATGTAGAAGTCGGCCCTTGCAGATCACCAATGTGGCCGCGCAGGCTTCTACATGGAATGTTGCTAGTGGAGTAGCAACATTCCATGTAGAATGTCCAATAGTAGCAACATTCCATGTAGAATGTCCAATAGTATCTATTTTATTTTTGTTACATTTGTACCCCGCGCTTTCCCACTCATGGCAGGCTCAATGCGGCTTACATGGGGCAATGGAGGGTTAAGTGACTTGCCCAGAGTCACAAGGAGCTGCCTGTGCCTGAAGTGGGAATTGAACTCAGTTCCTCAGGACCAAAGTCCACCACCCTAACCACTAGGCCACTCCTCCACTCCATTCAGGAACTTCAAAGCATTATCACTTTGTATTCTATTGTACCATGTATGTGCCTTAATGCAATACCATTTGTAATTCTCTACCCGAAATGGCGATCGCCATTAAGGCCTAATGTAAGCCACATTGAGCCTGCAAACTGGTGGGAAAATGTGGGATACAAAATAATAATTGTTGATTTAAATCTTGAATTGATCATTATTGTCATGTTGTTAGCTTGTGGAGAGTTCTAAGAGCCCAGACTCTTTATACTTAGTGGCTTTTGTGCTTTATTTGATACTAGTAAAAAAGCCCCGTTTCTGATGCAAATGAAACGGGGGCTAGCAAGGTTTTCTTCTGTGTGCATGTGGGAGTGTGTGTCTTCCTGTCCTCTGCCCTCTCTCCCTTCCCCTGTGCTCTCTGTCCCCTCCCCCCTCGGAGTCGAGTCCTTCAGTGTTAAGTTTCCTGCTGTGTTTGTGTTACAGAGATAGTGAGGGCTTCTGCCCTCTCTCCCCTCCCCCCTCTGAGTCCTTCACTGTTACAGAGAGAGCGATTTGATTTCGTGCTTTGCTGTGTTTTCCTTCACTGTTTGTGTTACAGAGAGAGCGAGGGCGGGGCAGACAGTCATGGGGAAACCTTTTACTAAGATGCGCTGAAAAATGGCCTGCGGTAGTGTAGGTGCGGGTTTTGGGCACACGGAGATCCATTTTTCAGTTCACCTGCAAAAAAACGCCTTTTTAAATTTTTGCTGAACATGAACGTGCGGCAAAATAAAAATTGGCGCGCGTCCATTTTGGGTCTGAGACCTTACCACCGGCCATTGACTTAGCGGTAAGGTCTTTTGCGTTAACCTTGCTGTTATCGCCTATATGTGTCAAGTCAGTTCAGTGAATCCAGACTGCCCCAATTTGACTGCCCCTATCGGACCGACCGTTCACTTGTCTATTAGATTGTAAGCTCTTTGAGCAGGGACTGTCTCTCTTTGTTAAATTGTACAGCGCTGCGTAACCCTAGTAGCGCTCTAGAAATGTTAAGTAGTAGTAGTGTCAAGTCAGAGTTACTGCCCAATTTTCACCTAGCAGACGCGAGTAAAAAATGAAATTACCGCACGGGCCATGCGGTAACCGGGCAGCAACTCCAAAATGGTGCACATTGTGCACGCGTAGGTGCTTACGCAGCTTAGTAAAAGGGCCCCTTAACCTCTTAAGCCTTTCCTCATATGAAAGGAATTCTATCCCCTTAATCATTTTGGTCACCCTTCTTTGACCCTTTTCTAATTCTATATCTTTTTAAAGATACAACAACCTGAAGTGCACATAATACACAATACTTAAGTGTAAATAAAGATTTGCATATTTAAAGGCACAGAACAGTGCCGTTGTGTGCTTGTGTAACCCCTTGCTGTATTGGGACCTATGAACGGAGCCCTAGGTGGGAGGAGCTCAGTAGGGAAAAAGCATGAGTCCATCTAGCACTGGAGAGTGCTCTGATTTGTGGAATCTCAGTGTGGGGTGGAGCTGGTAATCTCTAACTATATAAATGACAAGTGACCGACTCACCCGCAAATGCGCAGTAGAGAGCTGCCATCGACGTTCCGCGCATGCGTTGCAGTCATGGAACAGCTGTCGTGCGGTGGAAATAAAATAAAATGATAACTGCATGAAGAGGAGACGGGGAGGCCAAGCAGTGCTCAGCAGCGACTCACAGAAACAGGAGTGCGCGGCACATCATGCCCAATGTTCCTGGGCGGAGCCTCTTCGGCAAGCTGGGCGAGGCTAACCTCCGGAGAGAAGCGCGATGTTTGCCTTCCCTTCCCTCTCTCAGCTGTGGTCCCGTCCTCCCGCCCTTGCGGAAACAGGAAATGAGGGCGGGACCGAAGCTGAGAGAGAAAGGAAGGCTCCTGAAGCGCACAGCTCACACGCTTTTCACTGCTGCTGCCTGTCACTGTAATCCGACGAGGTAAGACGGAGGGACGCCTTGGAGCTGGGAGGGATAGATGGAGGGATGCCTTGGAGCTGGGAGGGATGGAGGGACGCCTTGGAGCTGGGAGGGATGAACGGAGGGGGGCCTTGGGGCTGGGAGGGAAGGAGGCCTTGGAGCTGGGAGGGAGGGAGGCCTTGGACCAGGGAGGGGGGGCCTTGGAGATGGGAGGGTGGGACTTGGAGCTGGGAGGGTGGGAGGGAGGGGGCCTTGGAGCTGGGAGGGAGGGAGAGGGGAATTAGACGTGAAAATAGAACAGACTAATGCCCTTTTTAACGGGCTTAACGGCTAGTTATTATATAAGGGAGGACAATATTGTAGAATTTTCCTTGGTAGCCTGTGTTTGAGAACTTCTATACCCCCGCCAAGTGTGGAAAGAGAGGGGGGGGGGGTACCTGCTGAGTCAACCCTGACAGTTGAGGACTATCATGTCAACCGTTACTTGGTTCTAATTTGTTAAACAAAGTTCAGTTGTTTTTCTTGACTCTCCTGACTATCGTGTGGTTCCTGGGTTAGAATCAGAGGGAACCTGAAGTGAGTTGTTCACACCCAGTCTCCTGAACCCCAAGGTCAGCTCTCAGAGAAAACCTGAGAGCCTAACCCGGCTAAGAGAGAGAAGCAGGTTACACTTGCACTTCTGGTTTTTGCCTGGACATGCGCAAAACAGTGGTGTAGCTACGTGGGGCCACAGGGGCCTGGGCCCCTCAAACTTTTCTCTGGGCCCCTGGGTTTCCTGGCGGGGGTCCCCAACTACCACCAGCTGAAGCGTTGTACAGTGCCGGTCCTTTTAGTGAAGCTGAGCATACTCAATTTCACTAAAAGGAGCATGCAGGATGTGAGGAGGGAAGACAGTACAGGGCAGGCAACACGGCGGCACTGGAGACTGGCGCTGGAAAGCACTTCAGCCGGCGGGAGTTGGGGACCTCCACCAGCCAAGGTATTTGCTGTGGCAGTGGGGAGGGAGTGGCGGGGGTGCAGTGGTGAGGCGGCAGACCAGAATGTTCCTCCCCACCTCGGGCTCTGGACCTCTCCTACGGCGAGGTCTGGCTACACCCCTGGCACTGAAGAGCCACGCTTACCATGAAGCTTTTGTGCGCATTCACTAGATGCATTCCTCTGCTTGTGTTTGGTTTAATAGACATGAATTATCTTCACATAGAATTTGCTTTAAGCATTGGTTGGGCAGTTTTCTAAGCTGTTGTGCTATGGGGTTTGCATTGAGGGGTTTAACACCCAGACTTTAAGTATCAGCCCCCAGCAGAGGAGAAAAGAGAAGACAGGTACAAGCTATGTGGAAGATTGTCATCTCCAGTGTAAAGAAGGAACCCTCCTTACCAACCATTCTAGTTACTGAAGAGAGAAATTCTGTGAGTAGGACAAAGCAAAGGAGCCCAGCTGGAAAGAGGATGTGGATCCGGAAGCATTTCTGCAGTATTAGAGAAGTCTTGACCCATTTGTGGGGAAGATGCATTGGTGAGAATGAACAGAGGTATTGTGTACAGATCCCAGGCAGAAGTAGAGAAGAAACTTTATCATTTGAAACAAATCAGAGAAAATATTTCTTCACTCAACCTATAATTCAAGCTCTGGAACTCATTGCCAGAGAATGTGGAAAAAAGCCATTAGTGCAGCAGGGTTTACAAAAGGTTTGGACAAGTTCCCAGAAAATAAAGTCCATAAACCATTATTAAGGTGGACTTGGCAAAATCTAGTGCTTATTCCTGGAATTAGAGGCATAAAATCTATTGTTCTTTGGGGATCCTGCCAGGTACTTGTAACCTGGATTGGCCACTGTTGAAAACACGATACTGGACTTGATGGACCTTTAGTCTGTCCTAGTACAACAGTTCTCATGCACCTTTCTGAGTGTTATCCAAGTGACGAAAGAGGAACTATGAAGAGGATCTGGTTTTGAGGATCCCACAGGCCTGGGAGACCAGAATAGGGAAATGAAGAAGACTGGATGAGAATTGTATTTTATTTTTTTGTATTTGTTACATTTGTATCCCCACATTTTCCTACCTATTTGTAGGCTCAATGTGGTTTACGTAGTATCGGAGCGGCCTTTGCAGGCTCCGGTGTGAACAAATACCTCGCAGTCATCTTCGACTCCTCCCTCTCCTTCTCTGCCCATATCCAGCAGACAGCCAAGACCTGTTGCTTCTTTCTCTTTAACATCAGCAAAATTCGCCCTTTCCTCTCTGAGCACACCACCCGAACTCTCATCCACGCTCTCATTACCTCTCGCCTTGACTATTGCAACCTACTCCTCACTGACCTCCCACTTAACCATCTATCCCCCCTTCAATCTGTTCAGAACTCTGCTGCACGTCTTATATTCCGCCTGTACTGATATACTCATATCACCCCTCTCCTCAGGTCACTCCACTGGCTTCCGATCAGATACCGCATTCAATTCAAGCTTCTCCTTCTCACCTACAAATGCACTCAGTCTGCTGCCCCTCACTACCTCTCTACCCTCATCTCCCCTTACGTTCCCACCCCGAAATCTCCGCTCACAGGACAAATCCCTCCTCTCAGTACCCTTCTCCACCACCGCCAACTCCAGGCTCCGCCCTTTCTGCCTCGCCTCACTCTATGCTTGGAATAAACTTCCTGAGCCATTACGCCAAGCCCCCTCCCTACCCATCTTCAAATCATTGCTCAAAGCCCACCTCTTCAATGTTGCTTTCGGCACCTAACCTTTATACCTATTCAGGACATCTTGACTGCCCCAATTTGACTGCCCCTACTTGACTGACTGTACTTTTGTCCTTTAGATTGTAAGCTCCTTGAGCAGGGACTGTCCTTCTATGTTATATTGTACAGCGCTGCGCAACCCTAGTAGCGCTTTAGAAATGTTAAGTAGTAGTAGTAGTAGTAGATGTTGTGGTAAGATCAAGTTCATGTGGCACAGCCACATTAGGGTATCGGAGAACGGAAGAGTTGTGTTATGTCCATTACATGCTTTAGTTTGGTTGTGTTGCTGAGATCAGGCATTTAAGTTCGATCGGTAGGGTATGCCTTTTTAAACAGGTTGGTTTTTAGTGATTTCCGGAAGTTTAGGTGGTCGTACGTCGTTTTCAAGACTTTTGGTAATGCGTTCCACAGTTGTGTGCTTATGTAGGAAAATTTTCTAACATCTCACCAGTGCTTGAAGGTCAAATAGGTGCCTATTTCCATCCTCTTTTGTAAAGACATATTGCATCCTATATGTTTTGATGAAATAGCAGCATAAATCCAAAAGAAACTACAGCTAGATTGATGCTGTGGACATTTACGAACCATGGCATAAATATTCACACGTATGGTATGTATGTTTGTGCATATTTTATATAACAAAAGAGAGGGAACGAAGTACAAACTAAAGTCCAAAAAAAAAAAAAACAGCACCACAGGCCTTTAAAAATGGAACACAGTTCTTTAATGAATGAGCCTTGACAAAAAGACCCGACACGGGCCGTGTTTCGGTGACTAGCACCTGCGTCAGGGGTCACAGTGATGACGTGGAAAACTCGGGGAATAACTCGAATATATTCCTCTACAATATATTATTCTTTACCCCACGTCTCGTATAGTAAAAGCTACAAAGCAACAAGGCACTTTCACTTTCTGTATCCAAACGGATGAAAAAAAAGGAATAATATATTGTAGAGGAATATTTTCGAGTTATTCCCCAAGTTTTCCACGTCATCACTGTGACCCCTGACGCAGGTGCTAGTCACCGAAACACGGCCCGTGTCGGGTCTTTTTGTCAAGGCTCATTCATTAAAGAACTGTGTTCCATTTTTAAAGGCCCGTGGTGCTGTTTTTTTTGTTTGGCTATTCCACTAGCAACATTCCATGTAGAAGTCGGCCCTTGCAGATCACCAATGTGGCCGCGCAGGCTTCTGCTTCTGTGAGTCTGACGTCCTGTCAGACTCACAGAAACAGAAGCCTGCGCAGCCTTCTACATGGAATGTTGCTAGTGGAATAGCAACATTCCATGTAGAATCTCCAATAGTAGCAACATTCCATGTAGAATCTCCAATAGTATCTATTTTATTTTTGTTACATTTGTACCCTGCGCTTTCCCACTCATGGCAGGCTCAATGCGGCTTACATGGGGCAATGGAGGGTTAAGTGACTTGCCCAGAGTCACAAGGAGCTGCCTGTGCCTGAAGTGGGAATCAAACTCAGTTCCTCAGGACCAAAGTCCACCACCCTAACCACCACTAGGCCACTCCTCCACTGTTGCTACTATTTGAGATTCTACATGGAATGTTGCTATTCCACTAGCGCAATCTCATCCATTTGGATACAGAAAGTGAAAGTGCCTTGGTGCTTTGTAGCTTTTACTATATGAGACGTGGGGTAAGGAATAATATATTGTAGAGGAATATTTTCGAGTTATTCCCCGAGTTTTCCACGTCATCACTGTGACCCCTGACGCAGGTGCTAGTCACCGAAACACGACCCGTGTCGGGTCTTTTTGTCAAGGCTCATTCATCAAAGAACTGTGTTCCATTTTTAAAGGCCCGTGGTGCTGTTTTTTTTCGTTTGTGTATATTTTATAAACATGCATGAATATACAGTCCATGTTCCACCTAAACTCCACCTCTGAACATGCCTACTGTAACGTCACACTAAAATATGCATCTTTTAGTCACTGTATGTTCATTTATGCATGAAATCACTGAGGTAATTATATAAAATCCCATTTATGTGCATAAAAGCATAGGACGCAAGAGCTGCTCTACTGGGTCAGCCGGGTATCCTGTTTCTAACAGATGCCAGTCCGGGTCTCAAGTACCTGGCAGAGTCCCAAAGATGTCATGCTACGTAACCTCAAGGGTAAGCAGTGGCTTTCCCCTGATCTACCTTAATAACAATTTATGGACTTTTCCTCCCAGCTACATTAACTGCTTTTTACCACTTGTTCCGTTAACGTCCGGAGCCTAACTATATATTATTTGTTTTAAATGCGCCAACCATTCACAGCCTTTAATGAGACCCAGTTTTGGGTAGCTTTGTGGGAGAGAAATGTGGTGTATAAGCCTAAGAACTGAAATGAATAGGAAAACTAATACTTCCTGGACTTAAGATTTCTCATAAATCAAATGGAATGGTCTACTTCAGCCAACTTCTTTAAAAACCCATAGTTCTCCTGCTTCAACTGCCATACCAGATTAGAGAGCCAGAAAGCGTCACCTCTATTCCTTGCTGAACAGGGTTTGATCAACACAATCAGATCAACTGTTCTTGTTAATTCAGTGTTCCACTTAATGATCAGTTCCCCTCCTGTTAGGTCCTGTGGAAGATCTTTGAACTTGTCTGGACTTAGCTTATTTCTAAGGAAGCTCTTTGTCACGCCAGCCCTATGATCGACCTTCAATTACCCCCAGGTTCCAGTCTGCACTTGCCCATTGCAGTGATACAGGAGAGGGAACAGATTCGTAGGTCCTCAATGTTACCCTCCTGACTTTGCGTGTATTGGCTACTTCATAGTCTATGAAAGGCCTAACACTGCCTAAGGATTCTCTGTGACTTAAGTAGAGGTTAGGTCATCAACATGACGATTAGAGTCCCCCCGTTTTCTATTTCTGTTGATGGCTCTCTCATTCTCCCTGTCTCCTCAGCTCGAAACCTTGGGGTCATCTTTGACTCTTCTCTCTCCTTCTCTGCTCATATCCAGCAGATTGCCAAGACCTGTCGTTTCTTTCTTTACAACATCTGTAAAATCCACCCCTTTCTTTCCGAGCACTCTACCAAAACCCTCATCCACACCCTTGTCACCTCTCGTTTAGACTACTGCAATCTGCTTCTTGCTGGCCTTCCACTTAGTCACCTCTCCCCTCTCCAATCGGTTCAAAACTCTGCTGCCCGTCTCGTCTTCCGCCAGGGTCGCTTTACTCATACTACCCCTCTCCTCAAGTCGCTTCACTGGCTCCCTATCCGTTTTCGTATCCTGTTCAAACTTCTTCTACTAACCTATAAATGTACTCACTCTGCTGCTCCGCAGTATCTCTCCCCACTCGTCCTTCTCTACACCCCTTCCCGTGCACTCCGCTCCATGGATAAATCCTTCTTATCTGTTCCCTTCTCCACTACTGCCAACTCCAGACTTCGCGCCTTCTGTCTCGCTGCACCCTACACCTGGAATAAACTTCCTGAGCCCCTACGTCTTGCCCCATCCTTGGCCACCTTTAAATCTAGACTGAAAGCCCACCTCTTTAACATTGTTTTTGACTCGTAACCACTTGTAACCACTCGCCTCCACCTACCCTCGTCTCTTCCTTCCCGTTCACATTAATTGATTTGATTTGCTTACTTTATTTTTTGTCTATTAGATTGTAAGCTCTTTGAGCAGGGACTGTCTTTCTTCTATGTTTGTGCAGCGCTGCACACGCCTTATAGAGCTATAGAAATGTTAAATAGTAGTAGTAGTAGTAGTCAAGAACAATTAAATGATTATACTCCAACCTTACTCCTGTTACTCAATTTTATCTATCTATATGTTCCTTCTTTGCTTGCACCCTATGCTGTCTATTAAAATGTGTTATTGTGTATTGTGCTGGCATTGTAACTGTCTATTGCTTAGGTTTGACTTATTCTTGCTGTACACTGCCTTGAGTGAATTCCTTCAAAAAGGCAGTAAATAAATTCTAATAAATAAATAACAGTACCTTCACAGCACCAATCCTCAATCTGGGGCCAGAGAACATAACTCCCTCCAGGATCAGGAAAACCTGAACTATAAGAACATAGGGGCTCCATTTCCTCCTCTCAGGGACTCTGAACATTTATAAGTACATAAGTACATAAGTAATGCCACACTGGGAAAAGACCAAAGGTCCATCGAGCCCAGCATCCTGTTCACAACAGCGGCCAATCCAGGCCAAGGGCACCTGGCGAGCTTCCCAAACGTACAAACATTCTATACATGTTATTCCTGGAATTGTGGATTTTTCCCAAGTCCATTTAGTAGTGGTTTATGGACTTGTCCTTTAGGAAACGTCTAACCCTTTTTTAAAATCTGCTAAGCCAACCGCCTTCACCACGTTCTCAGGCAACGAATTCCAGAGTTTAATTATGCGTTGGGTGAAGAAACCTTTTCTCCGATTTGTTTTAAATTTACTACACTGTAGTTTCATCGCATGCCCCCTAGTCCTAGTATTTTTGGAAAGCGTGAACAGACGCTTCACATCTACCTGTTCCACTCCACTCATTATTTTATATACCTCTATCATGTCTCCCCTCAGCCGTCTTGTCTCCAAGCTGAAAAGCCCTAGCCTCCTTAGTCTTTCTTCATAGGGAAGTCGTCCCATCCCCGCTATCATTTTAGTCGCCCTTCGCTGCACCTTTTCCAATTCTACTATATCTTTCTTGGGATGCGGCAACCAGAACTGAACACAATACTCAAGGTGCGGTCGCAACATGGAGCGATACAATGGCATTATAACATCCTCACACCTGTTTTGCATACCGTTCCTAATAATACCCAATATTCTATTTGCTTTCCTAGCCGCAGCAGCACACTGAGCAGAAGGTTTCAGTGTATTATCGACGATGACACCCAGATCCCTTTCTTGGTCCGTAACTCCTAACGTGGAACCTTGCATGACGTAGCTATAATTCGGGTTCTTTTTTCCCACATGCATCACCTTGCACTTGCTCACATTAAACGTCATCTGCCATTTAGCCGCCCAGTCTCCCAGTCTCGTAAGGTCCTTCTGTAATTTTTCACATCTGGATCATCAGCTCAGGCAATCAGGATAAGAAAAAAAACCCCCATCCTTTCACCTGGCAGCAACCAGCCCCAGCTCTCCTCCTTACTTTCCATACTTTGTTATTGTGGGGTTCTTTGGATTTTCACATGTCCCCAAACACATACTACTACTACTACTATTTAGCATTTCTATAGCGCTACAAGGCGTACGCAGCGCTGCACAAACATAGAAGAAAGACAGTCCTTGCTCAAAGAGCTTACAATCTAATAAGTTTACTGCCCCCCCCCCCCCATAAAGGAATAAAACTTGTATTATAGGTGTGCAGCAGTTTTGAATGAATTAAAACCGCATTGCCTGCTCATGTTGCCAATTCCAAAACATTTTTGTTTGCTCAAGGCCGGATACACTAAGCACTTTTCACACAGACAGAAACTGAGAAAAACCCTTCAGTTCATCTGGCTCACTGCATATATTAACAAAGCACTTAGCACAAAAAGCTGCTGATCCCTGGGGGTTAAGCAGCACGGAATCTCGCTACTTTTGGGGATTCTGGTAATAGCACACACAAGGGGAAAAAAATCGAAACTGTACTCCTCAAGAGATAATATACAGAAAAAAGGAGCAGTATCACAGTGACATTCCTAAAGGAACCTTAAAAACAAACCATAAAAAGAAAAGAACCATGGAAGCATTAGACATACGAAGAAGAAGAAAGAACAGGGAGACAGGAACCTCACGGAAAAGTGAGCATCAACCAAACAAGTGAGGCAAATACCCAGAGGATATCAAAATATCCCACTTAACCATCTATCCCCCCTTCAATCTGTTCAGAACTCTGCTGCAGGTCTTATATTCCGCCTGAACCGATATATTCATATCACCCCTCTCCTCAGGTCACTTCACTGGCTTCCGATCAGATACCGTATACAGTTCAAGCTTCTCCTTCTTACCTACAAATGCACTCAGTCTGCTGCCCCTCACTATCTTTCTACCCTCATCTCCCCTTACATTCCCACCCATAACCTCCGCTCACAGGACAAATCCCTCCTCTCAGTACCCTTCTCCACCACCGCCAACTCCGGGCTCCGCTCATTCTGCCTCGCCTCACCCTATGCTTGGAATAAACTTCCTGAGCCCTTACGCCAAGTCCCCTCCCTACCCATCTTCAAATCCTTGCTCAAAGCCCACCTCTTCAATGTTGCTTTCGGCACCTACCCTTTATACCTATTCAGGAAATCTAGACTGCCTCAATTTGACTGCACCTATTTGATTGTCTGTACATTTGTCCTTTAGATTGTAAGCTCCTTGAGCAGGGACTGTCCTTCTTTGTTAAATTGTACAGCGCTGCGTAACCCTAGTAGCGCTTTAGAAATGTTAAGTAGTAGTAGTAGTAGGGTATCAAAATATGCAAGGACCTTTATTGTAGTAGTCACACAAAGGGAACCAACACGGCCGTGTTTCGGCGCATGGGCCTGCCTCAGGGGTCATCAAGCCTGTAGGACAGACGTTAATAAAAAGAAAACTTGTATCTGAAGCAGTGGCATAGCTATGGGAGGCCACGGGGGCCTGGCCCCCCCAAATTGGCTCCAGGACCCCCGGTTTAGCTGGTGGGGGTACCCAACCCCTGACAGCTAAGGCGTTTGTCCTGTGCTGGTCTTACATCGCCTGGCACCCTGTCTTGTTTTCAGATCCTGCTCAGTTTCATTAAAATGAGTGTGAATGGCACAGAAAACAGGACAGGGCAGCAGACAACGTAAGACCAGCACGGGACAAATGCTTTAACTGGCAGGGGTTGGGGACCCCGGCCAGCCAAGGTACCTTCCAGCAGTGGGAGGGGGAAGCGATGGTGGGATGGAAGCGGTGGCAGGGGGGCAGAAGTGGCTGCGGGAGGGCGGCAGCGGGGAGGTAGGCCAAAATGTGCCCCCCATCTTGGGCTCTGCCCCCCCCTACCATCGAGGTCTGGCTACTCCCCTGATCTGAAGGATGTGAAAGTCCTTGGCTGTGCAAATCGTCATGTCATCCAAGTGAGAAACAAGCGTAACTATTTTGCAAAGCAAAGAGAACTCTCCGGAGAACTGGTGATGTACTTCATGCACTTCTTTTTATTAACGTCTGCCCTACAGGCTTGGTGACCCCTGAGGCAGGCCCATATGCCGAAACACGGCCGTATTGTGTCCCTTTGTATGACTAGTGCAATAAAGGTCCTTGCATATTTTGATATCCTCCCGGTATTTGTCTCACTTGTTTGGTTCAGCATCAAACATACACCCAGTGATGTAGGAAGGGGGGGGGGCAGGAGGGGTGGTCCGCCCCGGATGCACGCGCTCGGGGAGTGCCGGCCCCGCTGGTTCCCTGCTCCCTCTGCCCCGGAACAGGCACTTGGGGAGGATCGGCCCTCCCGCAGGTAAGAATGCGGTCCGAGGGGGGGGGGGGGGTGCACCACAGAGGGGGGGGGGGGTCGCGCCGTGCTGCACTCGGGGGAGGGGTGCGCAGCTGCGACCCGCCCCGGGTGCCATTAGCCCTCGCTACGGCACTGCATACACCAGAGGCAAGACTATTGGATTTCCTATAGCACACAACTATTCCAAATCCTTGAGCCTACTGCATGTGATCGATCACTTGCGACCATGGTCTAAATACTCATGTTCAACAAAAATCATTCCAAACCTTTTTAGCAATATGTAAGGCACATTGAACCTGCCATACGGTGGGAAAATGTGGGATACAAATGCAATAAAAAACCAAATAAATACTGTACAGCTCCCTCAGATTTTGCAGCCTAAATGCATGGCCCTGCATTATTTTAGTGTGAAATCTTAGGGATCAATATTCAAAGCGACTTAACCTTGCAAGAGAGCCTCCTGCCCGATTAAATTGCTTGTGCCTTCCTATTCGTTGGTATTCAGCTGTACTTCACCAGACAGTGCTGTCGTCCGGTTAGTGCGGGACAGTCCAAAGGCAGCGATGAGGCTAAATATTACCTCCTTAGCTTCCAAATTCCACAAGTGTAACTGAGAGGGATATAGGCCTGGGTCCCCTTCTCTACAGTGCACTGCACCAACCATTTTTCAAGCTTCGCTACATCCCTCCTCATGTTATCCACACCATTAGGTGCAGATTTTGCTATCATCCACAAAGAGGCAAATCTTACCCTTCGGCAATATCGCTTGCAAAAAGGTTAAGAACTGATCCTTGCAGCAGGGCCGCCGAGAGACAGAACTAGGCCCGAGTAAGGTAAGGGAAGGGGGGTAACGGGGAGGGGAGTGGAGGGGAGGTGATGGGGTGTGTGATAGGGGGCGGTGCGAGGGTGTGAAAGGGGAGGAGTGAGGATGGGGTGGGTGGGGTGTGGGCGGGGCATGCATCCTCTTTTGGGGGGGGGGGGGGGGACCAAATATGGTAATCCTACCTGGAAGCAGGCAGAAAGAAGAAGCTTGCCGAGCCCGGACCCCCCACCCCCCTTGGAGGCCAGGCCTGAGGAATTTTGCCCCCCCCCCACACCCCTCTCTGTGGCCTTGCCTTGCGGCACACCACTGCTACTGTACTATCCCTTTCCTCAGAGTGAACTCCATTTACCACTACCTGTTGATGCTTTCCACTCTGCCAGTTTCGAAACCAGTCAGTCACTTTGTCGCCCATATTGAGGGCACTTGGTTTTATCTGTAAGATGCCTAAGCGGAACTGTGTCAACGGTAATGCTAACATCTAAGTACAAAAACGAAAACAAGGGAAGGTTACACAAGTGATTACTAAGTCATGTTAATTCAAAAACTGGGGAACATCATATTTATACAAGACAGGGCATAACATCTCTTGTGGTCCTTTCTGTTTGGAAATCTTACATAATCCCGGAGCTGGTAGGATATAATAACCGAAACAACAATTAGGACACTGATGTTTTCTGTGGGGGCGTTGAGTGTGTTTACTTGCTCAGCACTGAAGACTTTGGATTCAGATAAGTGACCACTTCTAAGATTATTGTTATTGACAATTGAGTAAAGGTTCTTGTAAAGTTAATTTGGAGAATTAGTGCATATATTGAATATTGCAGTTGATTAAACAGATGACTGAACTTACATGAGTGTTACTATACTGGGACAGACCAAAAGTCCATCGAGCCTAGCATCCTGTTTCCAACAGTGGCCAATCCAGGTTACAAGTACCTGGCAAGATCCCAAATCATTACAATACATTTTATGTTGCTTATCCTAGAAATAAGCAGTAGATTTCCCCCAAGTCCATCTTAATAATGGCTTACTTGGGAGCTATTCAAACCTTTTTTTAAAACCCCGCTAAGCTAACTGCTTTTATCACATTCTCTGGCAACGAATTCCAGAGTTTAATTACACATTAAGTGAAGAAATATTTTCTCCAATTTGTTTTAAATTTGCTACTTTGTAGCTTCATTGTGTGCCCCCTAGTGCTAGTACTTTTAGAAAGAGTAAACAAGCGATTCATATCTACCCATTCCACTCCACACTATCATATCTACTACTACTACTACTTGACATTTCTAAAGCGCTACTAGGGTTACGCAGCGCTGTACAATTTAACATAGAAGGACAGTCCCTGCTCAAAGGAGCTTACAATCTAAAGGACAAATGTACAGTCAGTCAAATAGGGGCGGTCTAGATTTCCTGAAAGGTATAAAGGTTAGGTGCCAAAAGCAACATTGAAGAGGTGGGCTTTGAGCAAGGATTTGAAAATGGGTAGGGAGGGGGCTTGGCATAAGGGCTCAGGAAGTTTATTCCAAGCAATCTCCAATAGGAGCAACATTCCATGTAGAAGTCGGCCCTTGCAGATCACCAATGTGGCCGCGCAGGCTTCTGCTTCTGTGAGTCTGACGTCCTGCACATACGTGCAGGACGTCAGACTCACAGAAACAGAAGCCTGCGCAGCTTTCTACATGGAATGTTGCTAGTGGAATAGCAACATACTACTACTACTTGACATTTCTAAGCGCTACTAGGGTTACGCAGCGCTGTACAATTTAACATAGAAGGACAGTCCCTGCTCAAAGGAGCTTACAATCTAAAGGACAAATGTACAGTCAGTCAAATAGGGGCAGTCTAGATTTCCTGAAAGGTATAAAGGTTAGGTGCCGAAAGCAACATGGAAGAGGTGGGCTTTGAGCAAGGATTTGAAAATGTCTTTTCTCCAAGCTGAAGAGCCCTAGTCGCTTTAGTCTTTCCTCATAGGGAAGTCATCCCGTCCCTTTTATCATTTTTGTCGCCCTTCTCTGTACCTTTTCTAATTCCACTATATCTTTTAGATACGGTGACTAGAATTGCACACAGTATTCGACGTGCAATCGCACCATGGAGTGGTACAAAGGCATTATAACGTCCTCATTTTTCTTTTCCATTCCTTTCCTAATAATACCAACACATATTTGCTTTCTTCACCACCGCTGCACACTGAGCAGAGGGTTTCAATGTATCATCAGCGATAACACCTAGATCCCTTTCCTGGTTGGTGACTCCGAATGTGGAACCTTGAATCACATAGTTATAGTTCGGGTTCCTCTTTCCCACATGCATCACTTTGCACTTGCTCACATTAAATGTCATCTGCCATTTGGATGCCCAGTCTCCCAGTTTTGTAAGGTCCTCTTGTAATTTTTCACAATCATCTTGCGATTTAACAAACTTGTCTGTGTCTTCAGCAAATTTAAATACCTCACTAGTTACTCCCATGTTTAGATCATTTATAAATATGTTAAAAAGCAGCAGTCTCAGCACAGACCCCAGGAGAACCCCACTATCTACCCTTCTCCATTGAGAATACTGACTATTTAACCCTACTCTCTGTTTTCTATCTTTTTTTTTTAATTTCTTTATTAAAGAACTAGTAAAAAAGGCCCGTTTCTGACACAAATGAAACGAGCGCTAGCAAGGTTTTCCTCGGAGTTTGTATGTTTGAGAGAGTGTGTGTGAGAGTGACTGTGTGTGAGAGAGAGAGAGTGAATGTGTGAGTGTGTGTGTGTGACAGAGAGAGAGTGAGACTGGGTGCGAGTGTGTCTGTGAGAGAGAGAGTGTGTGTGAGAGAATGAGAGTGTGTGCCAGGGGCCCCCTCCCCCTCCCTCCCCCTCCCTTCCTTCCCCTTGCTCCCTCCCTCCCTCCCCCTCCCTCCCCCTCCCTCCCCCTCCCTTCCTTCCTTTCCCTCCCTCCCAGTTCCAGGGTCGTTCCTTCCCTCCCTCCCTCAGACTTTCAGGGTCGTTCCCTTCCTCCCTCCCTCCCTCCGACTTTCAGGGTCCCTCCCTCCTTACCTCCGACTTTCAGGGTCCCTCCCTCCCTACCTCCGAGTTTCAGGGTTCCTCCCTCCCTCCCTCCCTCCGGGTTTCAGGGTCCCTCCCTCCCTCCGAGTTTCAGGGTCCCTCCCTCCAAGTTTCTGGGTCCCTCCCTCCCTCCTGAGGAGTCATGGCGACTGCCCACACACCCTCCCATGGGGCCCAGAGGGGCAGCTGTGGCCGTCGCCTGCTTTCCTCCTCTGCAGTGCCGCTCTGACTCCTGAGATCCCCCCTCCCCCGCGCAGGAACGCGCGAGCATACCCGCGTGCCGGCTCGGCACAGCAGCACGCTCTCCGTGGCTCTGCCCCCTCTGCTCATGCCCAAGGAGGACTCCGACCTTTCTTTCCCTGCCATTGGTCGTGACGCTCTCAGCTACTCCGCCCCTCAACGCTTCTGTTTCTCTTTCAAGCTCCACCTCCGCCCCTGTGCCCTGCCCCTTTCGCTCCTCCTCCTCTGGCTCTGGCGTTCTACGTGACGTCAGCCAGGACTTCGGAGCCTAGCAGACCAACTCTGAAGAAAGCCACGGACACAGGCAGCCAGACGCATAGAACGTTGGAGGTGAGAATTATTATATAGGATGGTGCACATCATGATTATAACAAACCAACTTTGAGAATAGATAACTGATCATTTGACATATAGACCATGGGTTACAATACTTATAAAAAAACACATGTTCGCTATCAGTACAGCAGTAGCTCCTCATGTACCATTCTCATTTTCCTTTTCCTCCCACCATGGTCCCCCCTGCCTTTTGAAAATCCAGACACACAATATCAACCGGCTCACCTTTATCCACATGTCTATTCAGCCCTTCAAAGAAATGTAGTAGATTGATGAGGCAAGATTCCCTTCACTAAATCTTATGTCCTGTCTCGTAAAAATATGATGTTCTCCAGTGTTTGATTTAGCATGATTTTAGTGACCACTTGTGTGACCTTCCCTTGTTTTAGTTTTTGATTTGTGTTGAGGATAGGTTGTTCAAGTGTGGCACTTTTGTTTATTTTTTTAAATCTAAGTACATCATATCTGGTGCTATCCCTTGATCCAGCTATCTGGTTAGCAGGCAAAGAAATACCTCTAGTAAACCATGCTACCTCAGGTCCTGTAATCCACTGGATTTCACAAACCTCATTATCCTCTGATTTAGAAACATTTCCATTAATGTACTCAGCACAGAGCTACATAAGTACATCCTATATAATAATTCTCACCTCCAACGTTCTGTCTTGCCTGGGACCGTGCCTCCCTCGGAGGTGGTCTGGTAGGCTCCGTAGATCAGACAAAGACGTCACTGGCTGCATTATGACGTGATCCCACACAGCTGATCGACACCCACGAACTGACACGCGCAAAATTAAAAAATTAAAAAAGGCTCGAGACTGGCTGCCGCCCTCCCCAAACTGCCCCGCTCACCAACCGCCCTCACAAAACCTAGCAGCTGACAACACTGCCGCCCTCCCAAACCTGCCGCCCTCAAAAAAACCAAACACCTGACGAGACTGCCGCCCCCACGAACCGCCAACCCGAACCTGACGCTCTCAAAAAAAAACAGCTGACGAGATGGCCGCCCTCCCGAACCTACCGCATTCAACGAACGCCCTCCCGAACCACCACTGACAGAACAGACAACTCCTGCTGCCATGACACAGGCGCCTGACAGGCAGCTCCGAAATCAAAATGAAGATGATTTCAAACGTACTGAGAAACCTGTAACAGTTCTGCAGATCCGAAATCAAAACGAAGATGATTTCAGTACTACTCAGAAGCCTGAAACTGTTATGCGTAAGTGTCATACTGGCTATTATCTCCTGCGAAGAACGGAAAGAGGGGGGGACGCAATTCTCACAGAAACGGGGGGGGGGGGGGAACTTCATGCAGAGCAACCTTACATTGCCACTCACACAGGATGGGGTGGGGGCAGGAACTTCGAACGGAAAGGGGGGGGGGGACCTGCACCTAGGACGGAAGGAGGGGGTCATGCACATACATACACACATACTCACTCTGGCACAGTGTAGCTCTATGTCACACACACACACACACACACACACACACTCTCTCTCTCTCTCTCTCTCTCACACACACACACACACACACACACAGTCTTTCACTCTCTGTGTCTCACTGTCACACACACTCTATCAAAAACACACAAACACACACACACTATCTCTGGCACACCCACACTCTCACGTACACTCTGTCTCACTGCCCACACCTGTGCTCATGCAAGGGCTTGCCGGAAGGAGGAGGATATGGAGACACACACACACATACTCATACTCTGGCACACTGTAGCTCAGTGTCAAACACACACACTCTCTGTCTCTCTCACACACAACCAGTCTTGCATTCTCTGTGTCTCAGTGTCACACACACACACACACACACTGTTTCTATGTCACACCCACACTCACACATACACATACACTCTGTCCCACTGCCCGCCCCTGTGGTCCTGCAAGCAGGTTTGTAGCTACGGGTGGGCCTGGATGGGCCCAGGCCCACCCAGTTTAGCCTCAGGCCCGCCCGCCCACCCAGAAGCAGATCCTTACCCTCTCCCACCCCTGCCGCAGCGCTTCATTTAATGCTGTCGGCGCTGCTGTTGCACAGTCTCCCACCTCCACAGCGGCGCTTAAACTTTGCTATGGCGCTGCCTGACAGCAACGCTACAGATGCGGCACTGATGTCCAACATCCTGCTCCAGGGCCTTCCCTCTGCCGCGCTGATGTAACTTCCTGTTTACGGAGGCGGGACGCGGAAGGCCCCGGAGCAGGACGTCGGTGCCGCCTCTGTAGCGTTGATGTCAGGCAGCACCATAGCAAAGTGTAAGCGCCGCCGCAGGGGTGGGAGACTGTGAGGTGCAACAGCAGCGCCGACAGCATTAAATGAAGTGCTGCGGCAGGGGTGGGAGAGGGTGAGGAAGTCAGTGGGGTGCTGGCCCAGAAAGGGGAGGCTGGGAGGGGAGGGGCCTGAAGGGAACAGAAGGGTGCTGGACTTTCCAGGGGCAGAGGGTTGGAGGAAAGGGAGAGAGGTTTTGGATTTGCAGAGGGGAGGTTGGAGGGAAGGGGAGAGGTTTTGGATTTGCAGAGGGGAGGTTGGAAGGAAGGGGAGAGGTTTTGGTTTTGCAGAGGGGAGGTTGGAAGGAAGGGGAGAGGTTTTGGTTTTGCAGAGGGGAGGTTGGAGGGAAGGGGAGAGGTTTTGGATTTGCAGAGGGGAGGGAGGTTGGAGGGAAGGGGAGAGGTTTTGGATTTGCAGAGGGGAGGGAGGTTGGAGGGAAGGGGAGAGGTTTTGGATTTGCAGAGGGGAGGGAGGTTGGAGGGAAGGGGAGAGGTTTTGGATTTGCAGAGGGGAGGTTAGAAGGAAGGGGAGAGGTTTTGGATTTGCAGAGGGGAGGGAGGTTGGAGGGAAGGGGAGAGGTTTTGGATTTGCAGAGGGGAGGGAGGTTGGAGGGAAGGGGAGAGGTTTTGGATTTGCAGAGGGGAGGTTGGAAGGAAGGGGAGAGGTTTTGGATTTGCAGAGGGGAGGTTGGAAGGAAGGGGAGAGGTTTTGGATTTGCAGATGGGAGGTTGGAGGGAAGGGGAGATGTTTTGGATTTGCAGATGGGAGGTTGGAGGGAAGGGAGAGGTTTTTGGATTTGCAGAGGGGAGGTTGGAGGGAAGGGGAGAGGTTTTGGATTTGCAGAGGGGAGGTTAGAAGGAAGGGGAGAGGTTTTGGATTTGCAGAGGGGAGGTTGGAAGGAAGGGGAGAGGTTTTGGATTTGCAGAGGGGAGGTTGGAAGGAAGGGGAGAGGTTTTGGATTTGCAGATGGGAGGTTGGAGGGAAGGGGAGATGTTTTGGATTTGCAGATGGGAGGTTGGAGGGAAGGGGAGAGGTTTTGGATTTGCAGAGGGGAGGTTGGAGGGAAGGGGAGAGGTTTTGGATTTGCAGAGGGGAGGTTAGAAGGAAGGGGAGAGGTTTTGGATTTGCAGAGGGGAGGTTGGAAGGAAGGGGAGAGGTTTTGGATTTGCAGAGGGGAGGTTGGAAGGAAGGGGAGAGGTTTTGGATTTGCAGAGGGGAGGTTGGAGGGAAGGGGAGAGGTTTTGGATTTGCAGATGGGAGGTTGGAGGGAAGGGGATAGGTTTTGGATTTGCAGATGGGAGGTTGGAAGGAAGGGGAGAGGTTTTGGATTTGCAGATGGGAGGTTGGAGGGAAGTGGAGAGGTTTTGGAGTTGCAGAGGGGAGGTTGGAGGGAAGGGGAGAGGTTTTGGATTTGCAGAGGGGAGGTTGGAGGGAAGGGGAGAGGTTTTGGATTTGCAGAGGGGAGGTTGGAGGGAAGGGAAGAGGTTTTGGATTTGCAGAGGGGAGGTTGGAAGGAAGGGGAGATGTTTTGGATTTGCAGATGGGAGGTTGGAGGGAAGGGGAGAGGTTTTGGATTTGCAGAGGGGAGGTTGGAGGGAAGGGAAGAGGTTTTGGATTTGCAGAGGGGAGGTTGGAAGGAAGGGGAGAGGTTTTGGATTTGCAGATGGGAGGTTGGAGGGAAGGGGAGATGTTTTGGATTTGCAGATGGGAGGTTGGAGGGAAGGGGAGAGGTTTTGGATTTGCAGAGGGGAGGTTGGAGGGAAGGGGAGAGGTTTTGGATTTGCAGAGGGGAGGATAGAAGGAAGGGGAGAGGTTTGGATTTGCAGAGGGGAGGTTGGAAGGAAGGGGAGAGGTTTTGGATTTGCAGAGGGGAGGTTGGAAGGAAGGGGAGAGGTTTTGGATTTGCAGAGGGGAGGTTGGAGGGAAGGGGAGAGGTTTTGGAGTTGCAGAGGGGAGGTTGGAGGGAAGGGGAGAGGTTTTGGATTTGCAGAGGGGAGGTTGGAGGGAAGGGGAGAGGTTTTGGATTTGCAGAGGGGAGGTTGGAGGGAAGGGAAGAGGTTTTGGATTTGCAGAGAGGAGGTTGGAAGGAAGGGGAGAGGTTTTGGATTTGCAGATGGGAGGTTGGAGGGAAGGGGAGATGTTTTGGATTTGCAGATGGGAGGTTGGAAGGAAGGGGAGAGGTTTTGGAGTTGCAGAGGGGAGGTTGGAGGGAAGGGGAGAGGTTTTGGATTTGCAGAGGGGAGGTTGGAGGGAAGGGGAGAGGTTTTGGATTTGCAGAGGGGAGGTTGGAGGGAAGGGGAGAGGTTTTGGATTTGCAGATGGGAGGTTGGAGGGAAGGGGATAGGTTTTGAATTTGCAGATGGGAGGTTGGAAGGAAGGGGAGAGGTTTTGGATTTGCAGATGGGAGGTTGGAGGGAAGGGGAGAGGTTTTGGAGTTGCAGAGGGGAGGTTGGAGGGAAGGGGATAGGTTTTGGATTTGCAGAGGGGAGGTTGGAAGGAAGGGGAGAGGTTTTGGTTTTGCAGAGGGGAGGTTGGAAGGAAGGGGAGAGGTTTTGGTTTTGCAGAGGGGAGGTTGGAGGGAAGGGGAGAGGTTTTGGATTTGCAGAGGGGAGGGAGGTTGGAGGGAAGGGGAGAGGTTTTGGATTTGCAGAGGGGAGGGAGGTTGGAGGGAAGGGGAGAGGTTTGGATTTGCAGAGGGGAGGGAGGTTGGAGGGAAGGGGAGAGGTTTTGGATTTGCAGAGGGGAGGTTAGAAGGAAGGGGAGAGGTTTTGGATTTGCAGAGGGGAGGGAGGTTGGAGGGAAGGGGAGAGGTTTTGGATTTGCAGAGGGGAGGGAGGTTGGAGGGAAGGGGAGAGGTTTTGGATTTGCAGAGGGGAGGTTGGAAGGAAGGGGAGAGGTTTTGGATTTGCAGAGGGGAGGTTGGAAGGAAGGGGAGAGGTTTTGGATTTGCAGATGGGAGGTTGGAGGGAAGGGGAGATGTTTTGGATTTGCAGATGGGAGGTTGGAGGGAAGGGGAGAGGTTTTGGATTTGCAGAGGGGAGGTTGGAGGGAAGGGGAGAGGTTTTGGATTTGCAGAGGGGAGGTTAGAAGGAAGGGGAGAGGTTTTGGATTTGCAGAGGGGAGGTTGGAGGGAAGGGGAGAGGTTTTGGAGTTGCAGAGGGGAGGTTGGAGGGAAGGGGAGAGGTTTTGGATTTGCAGAGGGGAGGTTGGAGGGAAGGGGAGAGGTTTTGGATTTGCAGAGGGGAGGTTGGAGGGAAGGGAAGAGGTTTTGGATTTGCAGAGAGGAGGTTGGAAGGAAGGGGAGAGGTTTTGGATTTGCAGATGGGAGGTTGGAGGGAAGGGGAGATGTTTTGGATTTGCAGATGGGAGGTTGGAAGGAAGGGGAGAGGTTTTGGATTTGCAGAGG